>NC_041396.2:105730167-106030167 GCF_900747795.2 Erpetoichthys calabaricus | reverse complement strand
CAGACTTCTGTTTTTATAATAAGGACAGCATACTAGTATACTGTCTACCTCTATTTTAATGTTAATGTTGTTGCTTTTTAAAATGACCCATAAATGAACTGGATGTGTAGATTTATGATTCAGATCAGAATACCCTATGAAGTTGTTAGAGGTGATTTTGTTTTTAGTAGGAGGGTTCTCCTGATTTTTTGTCAACATTAACCAATGCAAAGGAGCAAAAGAATGTGTGCTCAGTTTAATTCTTTCAAGAATGAATGTTAAAATACACTGCGAGTATGTTATTCGAAAGTTAATACTTTTGGTGTACATTCCTTGCCAACTTGTAACTTTGTATTTTTAGAGAAAAGCTTTTAAACTCTATTCTTTCTATTTTCTATGTAACATAATAACTAAAGCATCCATTCATTTGTAAACCTGCATAATCCACTTCTGAGTTGCTCAGACCTGGCTACATCAGGTGCAAGGCAAGAATTAACAATGGGTGGAGTGTCAGTCTTTTGCAGAGCATATGCGTACACACTCACACGCAGGTGCATATGAGATTATAAAGTAACGTAAAATGTGTATGTTTTGAAATGTGTTTGGATTCTTAATAATTAATTTATCTATTTTCTTACCTACTTTCCCACTGCACGGTCATGAAGTGACTGGCCCAGCAACAATGGGTACAGGACAGGAAATTGCTGTTGCACCAGTCCCTCTCAGAGTACACAGAGTTACACTGAGCCAATTTAGACTTGCTTGTTCTCCTAACATCCACATCTTTGGGCTGTAGTGATAAATCGCTGGGTACATGCACCTGCACCACTAGTTCAGTTTACAATTAGTAGTTATCCAAACACGCATCCAGAGAATAAACCACATAGACATGGGGAGAACATGGATTTTACACACAGGCCTTTTACAAGGCCACAATTCAAACCCAGGACTCTAGAGTTGTAGGGCAACATTACCACTGCATCACCCTCCTGGTTCCTAATAATTTTTATGTAATTTTTAATGCAATACAGTATCATAAATGCACACAAAGACAATCTTTTTGAAAGCCTGTATCATATTTGTGATATATACTAAAATTATAGTCCAGTATTTTGTATTTGGAGTTTCAAGGTCATTAACAGGATCTCAACACTGGGACAATTTTTCAGACCTTAATTCTTAATCATAGATTTCTATAATTTCCATTAATAGAAAAATATTCATGTAATGGAAAACTGATGTGATCAGCCAAAACATGCAGTGGCATCTCTAAATATGGGGCTAGTTACTGCAAAAGGAATTTAACTAACATTTTACTTTGAACATTTACTTGTATGAAGCAGAACAAAAATAGATGTATTTGTTTTGTTTTGGATGACTGTATGATTTAAAGTCAGTGGTACTTTATTGCATTGCTTTACTTATCTTTTTAGAAGGCTTCTGTTTTAAGAAGACAAGTTACATACTTCTCTTAGGAAAATTTAAAAGTGTGGTTTGTTTAATATTTAAAAAGTCCACCATATAAATTGACTTATATCTATTAAATTATTGATTTTCTTGAATTTGTTAATTTTATTATAATATTTACCTACAGTATTACTAAAGGAAGGAGACCTGGGTTCGCTTCCCGCATCCTCCCTGCGTGGAGTTTGCATGTTCTACCCGTGTCTGTGTGGGTTTCCTCGGGTGATCTGGTTTCCTCCTATAGTCCAAAGACATGCAGGTTAGGTGAACTGGCAATCCTAATTTGTCCCTAGTGTGTGCTTGGTGTGTGTGCCCTGCGGTGGGCTGGCACCCTGCCCGGGGTTTGTTTCCTGCCTTGCGCCCTGTGTTGGCTGGGATTGGCTCCAGCAGACCCCCGTGACCCTGTAGTTAGGATATAGCGGGTTGGATAATGGATGGATGGTATTACTGAAGGGTGATTTTACTCAAGACTTTCCTCCTGAAACTGAATTAGTAGTGGTTTTGAAAAGGGCTTACTTTGTCTTAAGGTCCTGTCACATTACACAACTTTTCTAGTGGTTTTCAATTATAGACTTCATTTATATATAATCTTTTCTAATTGGGGGTAGTTGCGATGCACTCCAGTGATTGTCAGTTGCATAGTGTGACATACCTAGCGACTCGGTCCAACTAGGCTGCAGCAACTCGCCCCTCAAGATGTGTGCATTAGAGCTGACAAAGAATGAGTGCTCAACAGGACGTACAATCCATAGATTGCAGTGGCAAGGAATAAGGATTGTGTTTGTATTGGGCTTCACAAACAGAAGAGAGGCTCATCTTTCTGCTGTCTCATGTTTTGTATACCACATCAGAATGGAAAAAAGGAAACAAAATAGGACCAAGATTGTGGCTGAACTTGCTGTACTTGTAAGACCTTCATGCAGCACAGACTCCTTCAGGCAGCCATGTTATTGGCTATCACATAGAGAGGCAAGCTTGCAATACTTTGGAAGTGTGTAACTGTGCTGGAAAGTCATTGCGCAGTCGGATAATTTGATATCTCCAGTAATTTCTAGTCATTTAAATCAACATACTGAAATGACTCGATCAGCAGCTGCAGACTTCAAGTCTGACATACCTGCTGACAAGAAGTCATGTATTGCGACATCGACTTTCACTAATCCAATTTATAATTTTAGCTACATCTATACTAGATAAGTGTGACCTTATGTACTGTGTAAGTTGATTATCCAAATAAAACTCCATTGGAATTAAATATTTTAGAATACATTCTAATATATACACTATTATAGTTAATGTTAAATTCTGCATTTGTTTTATGCTTTGTGTTTAACTGGACAGTTTTTTTTGATACATTTGGTTTGTCTATGTTAGTTTGCCCTGCAATTTTCCATAGTGATGAATTTGAAAAATACAAAGTTTTATGTTTGCAACTTTGTGGATTAATTGTTGTTTAGTATTTAATTTGCAGTCAAAAGATTTGTTGATTTGATTTGATATACTTTGTTAATCCCCAAGGAGATATAAAGTAGGTTCCAGTCAGGGATGCTGTCATTTTGAAAGTAGTAAGGGGGGGTCAATGAATTGTAGTGTAGACTCTCTGGGACCTCCATGACTGTTGTGAAAGCTTCAAAGTCTATAAACCTTTTATAGAGATTAGTTTAGTACATAACAGGTAGCCCCTCCTCTAAAATGTTATCTTAATGTATAGAGGCTTTTAAATCATGGATTGATAGTCCAACTAGTGGATGTTATTTTCACAACTATGTTTTTGATTAGAGGATGGTATGGTGATACTGTAGTTAGTGTGGCCGTCTCTCACCTTGGGTAAAATATTCAGCTCTTTTACTGTATTTTTTTTAGGCTTTGCACATTTTTATTGTTTGGGTGTTTTTCAGGTACTCTTTATGGTATCGGTCCAGTAAGTGGCAGTGTGGCTGTGTGCACCCAGCAATTGATTGGCATCCTGGTGACAAATAATTTTTACCCTGTGCAGTGCTACAGTAATGGCTGTGTCTTCTTACAGTCTGCTAATTAAAAATGGATTATAGGTCTTTGTGGTTAAAAATGGGAGATTTCAAGGCTACTTCTTTATGTTCTTTATTTTTTTAGGCAGGGTTTAACAGTGTTGAACTTGAAGGGCTGCACTAGCTGCATGTTTTTGTTCCCACCAATTTGTAGCCAATTTGTTCTGTTAATGGAAAGTATAGTTTAATTACATACTGTAGCTATCTTATCTGTTTTGCTTGCAATATGAGGAAATGAAAAAAACAACAACAACAAAAAAAACAACCAATTTTACTTGCTTATTGTAATTATGTTGTGCCATAATCTTTGCTGTTTTTTAAGTAAACAAAAAATGTTTGGATTTTGTTTAAGTAGTTCATGTTGGTTCATGAAACATTTGGTTATTTTTCAGAAAAGTCAAATACCCACGTTTAGGAATTTCAAACACGGCAAAACTATGGCAGCAACAAGCTACCCAATTAAAGATAATGTCATTTATAGCAAGAACTGCATGCCCTACACTTGGGGACTTCATTTTTTTCTATAGTCTAAAGATACAGTTTTAAGTTAAAAGAGAAATTAGATTTCCTGTTTGAAGGTAAACTCTTTCTTTGAGTTCATTGTTGCTATTGTCCTCCCTTTCTTCAAAAGGGATTTACAAGACAGGAGTCTCCTCTTAATATTTTAGATTAGAATTTATTGTATAAAACTTCTATAGTGTTCAGCTCAGTTGTTAATGCTGCAAAGTTATGGACTGAGAATCCTATTTTTGTACTCTGTGCTTGGTCACTGTCAAAGTGGTGTTTCCACATTATCTGCCTGGGTTTTACTTCATGTACTTTACTTTTCTTTCATACTCTTTTCATACCTTCTCATATTAAAACTACAAAGGCATTTTACATTTGTAGTTTATGTATTTTCTTGCATTTGAATTATGGACAGTTTTTGTGGCTTGTTCACAGTCTTGCACAGTGAATCGGCAACAATCTGAATTATATTCCAGTGTTTTAACCACTAGATAACATTGCCTACCTGTTGCTGCATTATAAATCCACTCTGCCTCTCTTTCCAGGTCTTCACACAAAAAATTGCTAACTTAGCATCTTCTTAAAATACATCTTTTTCTTACAACGCATGATTTTGGCCAACAAGGATGCACCATAGGTAACTGCCACGGGCAAACCAACATGGCTAGATCCCTTTGTCTTTGGGAGTTCAGCTCTCATTTCTTTACATGCACTCATTATTGAATCTTTTCTGAGCAGAAAGTGTAGTAACAAACACTACTGATGCCATTGCCATTGTTTTACAATTTTTCACTTTTTGGACTGTGCCACTTCACAGTTGTCACATCTGTGACAAAAAAGAGCCTATGAATTAAAGCGTTTTTTAATGTAAGCTGCATAACAAATCTGAAAACAACATAGTTGAAGTAAATAATGTGGTTTTAAAGTTACCAGGATACTTTTTCTTATTGATTGTAGAAAAAAAATCATGACTATTCTTTGACATGCAGCCTAATATTTGAAAACTCTTAAGTATTCTCCAAAATGAACCTTTGAATAGAGTCCCCAACATCATTGGCAAATACACAGTTGCCTGAGGCAGCAGATTTTCAGTTCATTCAGTTTCTTTATCAGTGTGTCATGACTGCCTTTAGCTGAATTTCTTATAATTAGACTACTTGCTTCTTCTTTCGTTCTGCCACGTACGAATATTCAAGAGCATATGCTTCACATGTGTGCCTTATGTATAAAACAACAATGAGCTCTTAAATTTTAAAATTCTTTTTTTTAATATTTTTAAAATACTCTTTTTTTGTGAATATGTTTGTATAGCCAACAGCTATTATCTGGTAATGTATACAGTAGTTTATATTGTTATTTGAACTCTTGTCATTGTCATCTGGCCAAAAAAAAAAAAAAAAATGCAATCTGCTCAAACTTTGCCAAATTTTTCAATATGTAAACACTATGCTGAATGCTTCATTCTGCACACCTTGAATATAAATTCTTCCATGCCTTTCTTAACCTACTTTCTCAAACATAGTGTCAAATAGCTGCTGGACCTGACCCAGCAACATCAGGGACAAAATAGGAACCATCCTTGGGTAGGCCATCACTTTATTATATTACACTCATGCAAAAATCCATTCTCAATTGTCCATCCATAGTTCCTTACGTGAATCCATTTATTTTATTTCAGGTTTGCGGGGAGCAGAGCGTTCCCTAATCAACATCAACCACAGAGTAGGAGTCAACTTTGATGGGATGCTAGTCCTTTCCTATTGTTCAGGCTAACATGCCCGTCTGTATGCTGTGAGAAAAGAATCCACACAAAATCTGCAAAAAGAACTATGGGCTTCAAACTGTGAGACAGCAGTGCTAAATTCTAACCTTCCATGCCACCCTATGAGCATTAATGGGACACCTTATTAAGCAATAGTATTGTTTAGTTAATGTCAGATATCGCTCAAGTATTGTCTGAAAGTGGCCTTTGATTAGGATACTGGTATAAATGAAATTGTACAGTTGTCTATATATATTTTCTTACAATTGGACCAACTGCTGTAATCTTATTGCAAGACTACAATATATGTTTTCTTTAACTCAACAAAAAAGTACTGTCTGAGTGTTTCCTCCACCAGGTTATTGAAATCACAACAAACTGTTAGAGTATACAGAGTACTACTGATAGTAGTCATTCAAAATATATAGGCTAATAAAAAATTCCAACATTAAACATGCCCATCTTCAATTGCTGATCAACCTTTCTGAAGAGACTTGAACATTCTCATCCTATCCATGATATAACTGTGAATTCACCTTTTTTTTGTTGATAGCTCTCATATGTCTTAAGGTGAAGGTTATCTGCAGGTAACTCAAGTAACAGTGAAAATGAAAACAAAAACAAATGGCATTAATGAGTATGTTTCCTGGCGCCTCTTTGCAGTGCATTGCATTGTGGTGCCTAAGGAAGTGGACCTTAAACCATAAAGTTGCTAGTTAATTTCCCACCTTTTGTGCACTATGTGACTCAGACAAGTCACTTGTCCCACGTACCCTTCATTTACACTGTAAAAAAACAAAAAGCGGTAATGTACCATGAACTTTTACATTCCCCTGGGTAAAGGTGTCATGGAAATATATAGTCATAATAACCCAGTTTTTAATTTTGGAAAATTGAATTCCTATCACAAGATTAGCACATTGGCACATGTGCTGCTTCAGAGATTAAAGCTAATACTTTCCACAAATCCAGAAAGAATTTCTTATAGGCTGACAACTTTTATCTGTTGTCATATTGTTTGCTTAATCATCTGTGCTTTTAACACCAACCTTCCTCTGTTTTGCAAATGAAATTACACCTTGGTTTCATCACTCAAGGTTTCCGTGCTCAGGTTGTTTAAAATCATTTTAACTTTTCCTTTCTCAAAATATCTTTAACATTCTCATGCCCTCATAATCCATTTCAAGTTTGCAGTGGGCCAGTGCCCATCTTGGCAGTGTTAGGCAGACAGCAGCAACCAACACAGAATTCTGAAACCTCAGATTCCCGTTGGGTCAGTTTAGAGTTACCAAACAACATAACATGCATGTTTTGGGGAAATGGGAGGAAAAGCAGAGTATCAAAAACAAACACAGACATGAGGGGAATATACTGTACAAATGGATCTCTTACAACAACCAAGGGGATTGTGTGGGATTTCAAACCCAGGATAATGGGTCCTTGAGACAGAAGTGTGACTTCAAATGTAATTCTGCCATGCACACTTATCCACGGGTCTTCTGGTTATACAGACCTTTAACAATTATAGACTGTATAATCTTCATAGTCATGCACTTTCTGATGCCACTCTGAAATAATGCCACTATCATTTTTTTATTGTACATGTATCAAAACATTTGTTTCAGTTTGGGAATTTGCTCATTAGTACCCCTGGCCAAACACTGCTCCCAAACTACAAATCAACAGGGTGCAAAGATGCAAAGAAGGCCATCACATCACAGAGACCAATAGGAGACTTCCCATCTCCCCCTGGATGGGACAGTTTAAAAGCTGTAAGCAACACTCTTCTGTATGTGCGACATCAGACAGAGCTCTGTTTCCCACCTCCATAATTTTCCACATGCACCACCAGAAAGGTTATAATATTAGATTTCTTTTTTAGAGGATATGTAGATTCTTTGATAAAAAAGACAATTAAACCACTGTTTGTGTGATGAAGACAAATTTGGTCAGATATGGTGAGAACATAACTTAGCATTTCTATTTAAACCAAATCATGGGGTCATGGGGCTATGTCAGCAACATCTTGTGCAGTGGTGCTTAACGTTTTTTTATTGAGCCCTATACCTCTAGTTGTCAAGAAGTTAAGTGGGCCACATAATAAGAAATCAAAATGTTTCCTTGAAGTGTACACTAAATCTTAACATTTGTGTATAAGACTAGATTTATATGTTTACCTGGTAATATCAATATTTGTTTAATAATTTTTTGGAATCAAATCTTTATAAAATAACACTATGAAGAAGAGCTCAGAACAAAGAGAAACTAGAACACCTGTTTGGAGTTAGTAAGACCATAACCAAACCCCCAGCACTGTTTGATTAAATTAATAACAATACTTGGTAAAATGTATTTAAAATGCTTTCCAAAAAAATTGTTAACTGCTTACAAATAACAAATGCCAAATGTATGTTAAAGAGCTATCTGATGCTGCCTGGAGGAGATTAATGCTTTGTAGACTGGAAACAGATGAATGACAACACAATGAATTCCGATTGCAGATTACTGTCCGTGAGCCCATTTTAAAAATGTGAATTAATTTAGTAAATACCTAATTAATAAACTCTGAATGAGTCAATTGACGGTTTTGCACTAGATATTCCAAAGTCGAAGTCTGGAAAAGGTTGGTCATAGGAACCTAATAGCACCTTTCAAACAGCTGAGCAACCACTGCATACTTTACAAAAAACTCGCAATTTCACGTAATTTCACGTTGTTTGTAATCATGACATTTGAAATTTTTGAGGCACTCTTGAAACATGATGTAATAAACGTGGAAGAAGATTATAAAGCTTTATATAAGGCAGTGTTAAATATCCTCTAAACATAAATCTGTGGAGGAATAACCAGTGCAAATTGTTAGTGACTGCAAGTCAGCAACATCTGGGAGCCTGTGTGGCCCAAATGTTTTAGTGATGTGGGCTGATTGGCTGAGAAGCCCTCATTTTGTTGAATGAAGAAAGCAACCCTGGATAAGATGCCAGTCCATCACAACCCTGCATTCATTCTTCTATGCACACTATACAGTTATGAATCAGTCAGTCTTATAATTATGACTTTGGAATGTGGAAATAACCAAGAGTAGCTGCAGAAAACCCATGCAGACGTGAAAAGTCAACTTTCTATACAGATAATGACCAGGCATTGGATATGAATATTAGACAGTGGATCCATCAGGAAGCAGAACTAGCCACTGCATGACTCTGCACTAAAATTGACCTGGCTCTATAAAAATCATTTCAATATTATCTTGTCCTCTAGGGATTGTGATATTGCTAAGTACGTGTATTACTTACTGGATGTGGAATAATAAAATGTTAGGTGAACAGGACCACAAGACTGATCTCATTGAAAGTTTAAATGACATAAAGAAGGAGAACTCTGCTTGGTAATAGTTTAGTCTGAATATTTTTTACTGTACAACTGTATCACCATCCAAATGATAATATTTGTTGCAATGTCATTTCCAGTCAATAATTTATGTTTACTTCAGATACCTTTTTCACTGATTGTACTTTTTAGACATGGCAGCAAATAAGCATTAGTTTGTTAATCCTCCTTAACATTTATATACAGTACATACATACATCCTCTAACCTGCCTAATCTAATTCATTGTGGCACGGTGTGCACATGGGACCAGAGCCTAATGTGGGGTGGCATCAGTGGGCACAAGGCTGGAAAACATCCCAGGACAGAGAACCAGTCCATCACAGGGCCCAGTCCTGAACATAAATACACCAGGCCAAATTATTATTACCAGTTAAGCTACCATCCATGTCTTTTTAGGAAAACCAAAGGACCGGTAAGGAAACCCATGGAAACACAAAGGGTATATGTGAATTCCATATACACAGTCAGCAGCATTGCATATACTGTACATTATACAGTATGTACAGTGTATGTATTTGTGCCTTTGTGCGTGTAAAAAGATAAAATTATAATGATTACCTCTATATATAGTTACAGTATGTATATGACTGTACACTACATTTAGGGGACTAGAACATGGATGTGTGTATACATGCATGCATATACAGTATATGTAAATGAAGTACATTATTTAACCATTATAACTTGTATTTATTGTAAGGTACAAAACGTTTGTGATTTTAATATGCCAGCCGGCACCACTTCTCTGTTAAGCATACTTAAATTTTAAAATAGGGGAAGAGGACAACTACCATAGACCTGTAAAATAATTTGTGAGCTACCAGGATAAACTGAAAGGAAAATGAATCAAATGAAGGTGGGTTAGACTAGACGTCAAGTTATATTTGTATGCAAACCTTGGTAGAAATGTTAAAATCTGTGCACGACACGTCGTAGCATGAGATTCTTCTTCAAGGATGACATACCTCACAAAAAACCCTGCTTCTCTGGTGCTTTAGAAGAATTCTTCTGCAGGATTAATGTCTTTGATTGATAGAGCACTTGCTGACACAGTGCAATCCTGAAGCATAAATAGACATGTGACAAGGACTAACTTTTTAATGCCCAGGGTTATGTTAGTTTGTCTAGGGGGTTGTTAAAGTCGTGGTTGGTGTCAGTGAGCATGAAGATTTAAAGAGCTCTATACTGAGAAAGGTATTTTAGGATTGGAGGCACACCCTTTTTATAAGAAAAATAGATGCATCCCATCAGTTTATAATCCAATCCACCTTTTTTACACTATAAGAGTGAAGGCTTACTGAGCGTAACCTTGCAGGAAATGGATCTAGACAAGACCCCAGTCCATCACATGGAAGTTACATTAACTGGACTGCAGTGGGATGAAAAGGAGTCTCTGAGGAAAACTCATACAGACATTGGGAATTCATTCAAACACAATGTACAGAAAGCACTTCAAAGGCAGTTGAACCAGGATTCATCTGTTGAACAGCAACAACTCTACCTACTTTACTGCACTAAATTATAGACAATAAAGCCCGAATAAGTTTCCCTAGGACTGACATGTAGAAAAGAATGAAATAGATATGTTTTTATGCTGATACCTGACTCACTATTGAAAATGAGCCACCAAGCATTTGAATCAATATTCATAAAACAGTAACTTGGTAGTAAAAACTCTGAGTCAGTTACCTGAGATTGAATGTTTCCTTAATGGCACTTGGTGGCAGATGTGTGTCATGATTGCTTTCGTTGAAAATATAAGATGATTTATTCCTCATCTGACAGACTTTTTAAACAAAAGTGTCATAACTGCATCTGTTTTCAATCCAGAAAGTCCAAAGGGGACTGAATATCATCCTCAGTTCCAACACTGGAACAGTCGTTATAGTGAGACGAACAGTTTCTTAGATTATAAATAACCGTATCATTTGAGTACAAGAGAGCTTTCTTTTTCTTATTAAAATTAAGTACATTTGTATATAGCTGTCAGAGCAACTAGAACAATCTGTACCTGTTTTTACCATCACTATCTTCTCTCTGAAATGTTGTAAGTGAAAGCAGGAAAGTGTCCTAAGAAAAAACAATTATTTCCATAATGTTCAAGTGTGACGTCTTACTTTACCAACACATTTAATTGTATCTGCTGTTGCTTGGTAACATCAGTCAAAGCCCATTCATTTGAAGTGTTTTAGTAAATTATAAATACCTTCTGATACTTGTAACTGAAGTCAAATTCTCATTGACTTTTCTTTTCCTTAGTTTTATATGACCACTTATTACTATTTCTTGTGTTAATAATGGTTTTGATATGCCCTCTTGTTTAACTGTTCAACCGATCATTTCACTAACTTTCCTGTGTCAATTTCCGTTTGTAACTTCTTGCTCTAATTTGGCTCCGCTGCCTAGGCATCACTGTTGTACTTCTTTGACATGGTCATTTAGGCATACTTTCATGTTGATCTGGAGCTGATCAGCACATTCCTTCATTTGTGATATGTTATCAAATGTTAATGCAAATTACATATGAAGCTAACTAAATACTGAAAGGCCCAACCTTGAAATAAGCTAACTAAATACTAAAAGGCTAACCCAAAGAAAGTCTTTAGCAATTCTTGTAGCAAACAGCTATAAAATACAGTACCAGGTGACTGCTATTTACAGGTATGTTTCGGACAAAATGAAGTGGTCATATCTGCTCTGAGGAAGTGATGAAGCAGCATGATGGAGTCTATTGCTTCTAGCTTTCCTCACAGAGGATGTAGAGCATCTACTGCTTCTATGACTAGAGGTCATTGCAACATACACTTTTTTGAATGTGACAAACCATGGTGTGTATTACTCTGAACAGGGATCAAAGGGATGAGTGGTCACAATTATGTGGCCCTCGAAAGCATCACTCCTCATGGAGAGCTGCACACTCTTTTATGGGTACTGGGTATGTAAAACAGAAGTATAAACTGTGCTTTTGAGAATCAGTCTTTGAACATAATATTGTAAGTTGCTGATGCTGTGCTGATTATTTTAACTTCAAGTACTGTATGTGTGTCATGCATACAGTATACGATACTAACAACTTTAAAGAACAAATCTATAATACAACCAAGCTTTGAAGGATTCCTCTGAATTACTGATATACAGAAGTCATGGTGTACAAAGGCTAAAAGATAGATAGATTGATAGATAAGGTAGTATATAATAGATAGATACTGTATATATACTTTATTTGTCCCCAAAGAGGAATTAACACTTTCCAGAAGCTGAAGAACAAAATATAAATGTTATAATAGACAAATGACCACCCTATTCCCTTTCCCTACCTCCTAAATACACAGAAGGACTTTTGGGCTTGATAATAGAAAGCTGTTGCTGTCAACAATGTTTGATGAACAGACATTCTCATTTACAGTAATGTATTTCATAAGTAAAATTGAAGTTATCTATTGGCCTGCCCTGAGATATTTTCCTGTGAAACAAAGAAAATGTATATGCACCATGTATTTGTTGTCCTTAAAGACAAAAATGCAAATGCCATCCATTGTAATAAACAGCTATACAAGTAAAATTAGAATTTCTTTGAATATCTTGAATTTTACACAATCAGCTAAGCGTTACCCTGCTTCACTGTCTTGTCTAAGTAACATTGACACACACAGAATGAAATAGTGCCAGAATGAAGTTATTTAACATTATGCATAACAATAAACAGCAACATCACAACATTAATGTTCATTCCATTCAAACTGTAATAGCTTATTGAGCCAAAATCCACATGCATTAAATTCAAAGACTTTGTTTTGATCATTAGGCAGGAATGAATCCAAAAAAGGAACCTGCATTTACCTTTTCATATTTTTTTAAGACTCAAGTAAACTTCTTATGATTGTTTGGCAGAAGTTGATTGCAAGGGAATATTTTCTGCAGGCACAGATGAAAGTCTGTTAGCAGCCAAGTGATCACCTTGACAAATAAGTGGAGCATAAGGTCACATCAGGATGATGGGGATGGGTGCAGAGCATTCTTTACTTCATAAAGTGATGGCCAAGACTGAAATGCTTGACCTTCAGTAAGTATTGGTGGCAGCTGCCAAACCACAACAGTGCCACTTGAATGAATGCCAGTTATCATCCCATTTTGGCACCCAGACAGTGATTAGCAACTAGCAAATAATTAAATTGCCTGAGACTTGTATTTTTCCTCTCTTTGCTTTCCTATAAAATTCATGTCATGTGACTGACTAGAGGTAATATTTGTAAATCCTGTCCAGGATAAGAAGTAATGAAGAATGTGTATTAGGTAAACTGGCAATAGCCAAGTGACTTGGCATGATTGAGAATGGTGTACTCTGTGTGTTATAGTGAGTTGTATTGCGTACTGCTTCTACTTGAAGCTAAATGCGTTGGATCACCACAAAGCTTTAAAGGAAAAAAAAACACAATTGGAAATTGGTTTGATTGCTTTATTCTATAGCATACTTAGTTTGCTTACTATGAATTTACTAAATATACAGTATGTGGATAATGTATGTACATTGTGACAATGCAGTGTGTATCAAAATTTCTTTTCAATACTTTCTTATGGAAAGGTGTGGATATCAGTTAGGCTTTCTGTTTATCTGGCGCTTGTCTAAATTATGTTAGTCCCAGTGTTTAACCAAGGCTATTTTTATCCAGTTGGTTGACGACCTGGCTGTTTAAATACCAGGCTACAAAAGACTTACTGATTATATGATATTATTTTTGCACATGAATACAAAGCTCTAAGCACTGATAGTATCTGGACGACTAACCCTTCCAGCATTAAGAGTATGCCCACTATACAGAGATCACAAGAGAGAAGTTTCTCTTTCCACTATTAATATGGTTTAACCCTAAATGTTTTTGATGTCAACATTAAGTCACTCTATTCAGATTTTTATTGAATAACAGCTATGTATTTGGAAGCTTTAGCAGCCTGGAAATTATCATCCATAAACATTAATTTATGTTTCTGTATGTTCTCTTAGAAGACAGAGAAAAATAATTATAACAACTAAAAGGAGGAGTGGTGCAGTGGTAGCGCTGCTGCCTCGCAGTTAGGCGACCCGGGTTCGCTTCTCGGGTCCTTCCTGCGTGGAGTATGTTCTCCCTGTGTCTGTGTGGGTTTCCTCCCACAGTCCAAAGACATGCAGGTTAGGTGGATTGGCGATCCTAAATTGTCCCTACTGTGTGTTTGGTGTGTGGATGTGTGTGTGTGTGTGCCCTGCGGTGGGCTGGCGCCCTGCCCAGGGTTTGTTTTCTGCCTTGTGCCCTGTGTTGGCTGGGATTGGCTCTAGCAGACCCCCGTGACCCTGTGTTAGGATATAGCGGGATGGATAATGGATGGATGAACAACTAAAAGGAAAACACTGTATATACACATGAAGCAAAGTGAAATATGTTTTTACTAATCATTTTTTTATCTCTGTTTCAACCTGTAGATGAAAACTGGGATGATGATCAGCTCCTTGGATTTGAACCTTGCAATGAGAACCTGATCACAGGTTGCAATATCATGAATGGAAAATGTGAATGTGATAGCATTCGGACCTGTAATAACCCTTTTGAATTCCCAAGCCAGGAAGCCTGTCAAGCAGCCCTAAAGAGGATTGAAGGTAAGTGCCATTCCTTTTTATGGCTTTGTTAAATTCTCCTCACTTGGTGATAATCACAGATGGCATTCTTCCTTTACCCTGAGTGGACCAATATACTTATCATACTTATCATAGGAAGTAAGACATGAAGTAACATTAATAGACAAAACCAAGCCACAGTATTGAGTGATGTAGAGAAGTTAATATGTGATTTAAAACAGTACAGCACAAACATTTTCCCACTGAATCCTCATAAGCTGTACATTTTATTGAATATTTAATAAAATATATAGACTGACATTCATGAAACAGTAAAAAATAAAAATGCCAATCAAATTTATAGGTATATTGATTTTTTTTTAAGATTGGACACTTTCTAATTAAGACTGTATAATTCTGAGAAGCAGTACTAATTTTCATGCGGATCCACGGCTTTAAAAGGGTAAAGGTGAATTTAAGTGCATCTTTTTGTGTTGTTACCTGCCTGTTTTGTTTTTGTTTTATTTTGTTGCTTTGCCCTTCCTTCTATTCTTTCTTTTTAGACTCATAGGTTGTTCTTTAAACTCCAGTGGGCAAATGGGCACTGCTGTTTTTGCTGATGATGTTTATTTGTAAACTGCATAATGATTCTGGGTGCTACTACTACATGAATATAATTTGTATTCTCATCTGTCATAAAAAAAATGAGTGTAGTGGTTTACCAATAATTTAGTTGAATTTTGCTTTCTTATAGAAAATTGATTATATTACATTTACATGAAAGCTATTGCAGTTATATTGAATAAATGTTAAAGTTTGTCTTGGGAACTGAAGTTGCATTTATTTTTTGCTTTTCCAAATGATGTTGACATTTTTCATACACAAATGAGTATGCTTATCACATTAGATTGGTCTTCAGTATTAATATGTGGATTGCTGCCTTAACACATTCAGTGTACTTTATGGATTGTGGTTATTTCTGTTAAAATGTTCAGAGTTAGGGTGCAGTTTTTTACCATTTAAGACCGTAATGTATGTGTTTTAGATGTACTTAGTTATTAATTTAATTTATGTAAAGATAAATGGTAGTGAATATTGAATAAATAAAAAGTAAAAGGTAGGATATGGAAATCCATTGCTATTTGGATCTATTTTACATTGTGTTTTAAAAATGTTGTGAGATTCAGGCTAGCTGGTGGGAGAAGCCGGTGCATGTGTTATGTATGGAGCCCTGCTGTACACTATTGACAGGCTTCTGAAAAGGACAGAATGCTCCAGTTGATGGAGCTCTAAACTGGTGTCCTGGGCCAAGAAATAAATTAGACTTTGGCCCAGAAAGTTTTTTTTCTGAGGCGACCAGAAGTGCTTTCAGGCTGAGGCTTATGTGACATGCTGGTCATGAAGCAAAAGACCTTTTGTGTCAGATGGTGAGAAGGTAGGTGTTGAGTAAAGGAGGTTGGCTGTATTTTGCTCAGAGAATGTAAACACATTCTACTATGTAGTTTTGTGAGACTCTCCCCTTCATGAATAATTATGTGCAAAAAATAAGCAGGAGATTTTCAGTAAGATCTTACATGTTCCTTTAAGACTCTCTTCATCTCCCTAATGCCATAACTCTGAAATAAATGACCACCTGCTTCAGAAAATTGTGCAAAAGGCACCATCTCAAATAAAACATTTGTTGCTTTAACACTATGGATGATCATATTAATTCTTGGGTCATATAGCTACATCATTGATAGAATTTCTAGGTTGTAATTTATCTTCTGCAAATGTGATAAAATGAAAAAAACTTCTGGTTGGATATTTTAATGCAGAACAGCTAATAGGATTAAAATTT
Organism: Erpetoichthys calabaricus; assembly: GCF_900747795.2. Classification (NCBI taxonomy): domain Eukaryota; kingdom Metazoa; phylum Chordata; class Cladistia; order Polypteriformes; family Polypteridae; genus Erpetoichthys; species Erpetoichthys calabaricus. Next base: position 106,013,609 of record NC_041396.2, on the reverse strand, counting down.
ACTTGGAAAACCTATTCTAATCTGGAACAGTTTGTGAAATAGATGAAAGTGAAGTTTCATCTGGAGCTGGAGTTGGTTTGAAGTGAAGGGAACCGCGCACAGTTGCAGTCTGTAAATGTGATATCAGCTGCCTAAAAAATAATTCATTGTGAATATTTGTCACTAATACAAAATATTACATGTATATTTAACACAAATGTTAGAAAACATGTCATTTTTACTGGGAATTGTGAATTGTAAATTGGCCCAGGTGACTAGAAATTGAACAATAGCACCTTGTTAACTTTCGAAAATTTGTATTTTTGGAATAGGGGCTGTTGGGCGAGTCTGATTAGAGTAAACTACTCTCTTCAAAGATCTTTCTCAACTTTTTATAGTTTTTTTTAGAATATAAATAGTAGCATTGTTTTACACAAACTAGCTCTGCAGATACGTTTCTTCATGAATAATTTATGTTTTTCAATACAACATGGGAAAATGTTAAAATCAATTGTAACATTCTTTTTTATACCTTGTAGCTTCTTTTATAAGAAGTTGTGAGAAACCTATTTACTGGGTCAAACACTTACATATCATGGCATTAAGTGTGTTATAGTAAAGTGTCACTCAGATAAGTAACATAGATATATTTTATCATTTTCTTTTTGTTATCTGATGTCAATTTATCATCATAAAATGTTAAGTAAGTCCATAAACATGGGAAGTTGTTAATTTTAGTAGCTAGTAGCCTTTATAATTTTTAAAGGAATTCTCCTCAATTAGCATACACTGTAGTCTCTCCTCAGTTTCAGCCAACATCTTCATGAAGCAATGCAAGCAGTCATTTGCATATTTCACTTTTTTAGATAGATAGATAGATAGATAGATAGATAGATACTTTATTAATCCCAATGGGAAATTCACATTCTTCAGCAGCAGCATACTGATACAATAAATAATATTAAATTAAAGAATGATAATAATACAGGTGAAAAAAAAAACAGACAATAACTTTGTATAATGTTAAATGTTAACGTTTACCCCCCCTGGTGGAATTAAAGAGTCGCATAGTTTGGGGGAGGAACGATCTCCTCAGTCTGTCAGTGGAGCAGGACAGTGACAGCAGTCTGTCGCTGAAGCTGCTCTTCTGTCTGGAGATGACATTATTTAGTGGATGCAGTGGATTCTCCATAATTGATAGGAGCCTGCTGAGCGCCCTTCGCTCTGCCACAGATGTTAAACTGTCCAGCTCCATGCCAACAATAGAGCCTGCCTTCCTCACCAGTTTGTCCAGGCGTGAGGCGTCTTTCCTCTTAATGCTGCCTCCCCAGCACACCACTGCGTAGAAGAGGGCGCTCGCCACAACTGTTTGATAGAACATCTGCAGCATCTTATTGCAGATGTTGAAGGAAGCCAGCCTTCTAAGGAAGTATATTTATACAGCCAAGCAGGTTTCTGAGGCTTCAGTCTGGCAGTTGTTTGTATGGGTAAAGCCAAGCAGGTTTCTGAGGCTTCAGTATGGCAGTTGCTTGTATGGGTTTGACGTCTCCATCTAAATGTGTTTTCTAACTATATGGACAGGATTAAGCTTTAAAGACTCAATAAAGCATTCATTCAATTCTTTTGGTCCATATGTTGATTTGTATTCTTTTTTCTTTTTGCCAGTCATTGTATCAAGTAGCCCCACTTGGACTTCTTCCTCCATTGTCAGTATGTTCTTCCTTCTGGACCTACTGTAATAAGTCTGAAGGTTTTGTGCCAGGCTTTATTGAAGGAATATCACACTTTTCAGATACTGTATAAAAAGAACCAAAAAATTGCATTGGCATGTTTTTTTTTCTCAAACCAAATGTCATTACAGTAGGTTCTGGCTTCCTTCACAAACAATTCAATTTAGCTTTTTTTGAAAATGGATGGATGGATAGATGGATGGATGTCTCTTTTGATATATGGTGTAAATACCATGGGGGAAGGACAGGCGTCCCGGCTGGGCTGGAGGATGATTTCATGCCTGGGCAGGAGGCCATAAATGAAGGGTGTTGGAAGTGGAAGCATAACCTGGATGGAATGCCTTGCAATCCTTATCCTGGTTGGGAGGGAGGAATAATGGATGGACTGGGGGAATGTGGATTCCGGTAGCAGTTCATTCCCCTGCATGGCAACTGTCAGCGTTCCTCTAGGCTAATGGTTCCCAAAGTTGGTTCTGGGGACCTCCTTTGGCTGCAGGTTTTTGGTCCAATTAACTTCTGTTTTTAATTGGACTCCTGGCCCCATTAAGTAAGCTGTTCCCAGATTCTGTGTTTTGGGGACAATGTAGAAATTATAAAACTAAGTTTGGTAAAATTTTGTTTATTAAAATGTAAGCAGTTATATGGGAATACTGTAATTTTTTTTCTTTTTAACAACATTTTCATTTTGATTTGCATTCTTCTTGTCTAGGTGTTCTGGCTATGTGATCCATTATTTACTAATTAGTGGGTCTGACGCTAAAATAGTTGCAGCCTTTCATTGTTCATTGCCCCGGTGTTAGCTCTGCTTGTTTTTAATTGTCATTATTAAGATACAATGAAGGGAGTAAACTGTACAGAAAAAGGGCAAAAAAATATGAACTCAACTAAAGAGAGTTAAGCATTTTAAAGCTGTAGCAAAAACAGAAAGATTTTTGAATGTCTTATAAATGTAACAATCATACTGCTGTGCTTTTCTAAATGTAGAATAAGAGAAAAGAAAAAGAGCAGCTAATTAAATGAGATTAATTATTATCATTTGTTATCACTAACTATGAATCTGGTTGGAACAAAAACCTGCAGCCACAGGGGGTCCCCAGGACTGAATTTGTGAACTACTGCTCTAGGCTGATCCAAGTTAGGACACTCGCAGGGTAGCATGGGAATTGGTGTCAGGAAGTGCAGCCCTGTCGGGGTCCTTATGTGCGGCAAGAAGGCGCTTCCAGGGAAGGACTGCCATGGTTTCCACACAACCTGGAAGAGCTGTGACACTGGGAGCATTAATGAATCTGGCTGAAAAGAAACCTGCTAACTCGCAACTACAACTCACCACGTGTCTACTTTGTATATTGTTAGGATATTTTGGCAGTATTCATTTTTGGAAGGTGTTGGAGGAAATAAAACCCTTCATTATTAAGACCAGAGTTGTGTTGGCTGCTGTTTTTTTTGTGGTTTGGGGATCAGTGGCGCCCCCTTGTAGTTACAATGGGAATTTTTAAGTGCTATTTGGTTAGTGAAATAATGCAGGTCTCCGAAGAAAAAAAATTCTTCTTACTATCAGAAATATAGAATTAACAAATGATTTAATCTTTACTTCAAAATATGCAGTTGTGAATCATTTATTAGTCTCTTCATCTACTGTATTATTAGGCAATGCCAGTTCCTCATATTTGTTTCCATTAATTCTTACATTTGTCGTACTGACAACTTCTCAAGAAGCAGCACACATGCCAACCAATCAGTCTTTATATCCTTTCTCAGTCAGTCAGTATTTTTTTATATGATCCCGTCCTCAGCAAGCTACATTGATAGGTTTGTTCAAAGTAAAAGTAAACAAGATTACAGTACAGTACTAAATAAAAACATGGTTATGGGCTGACATGGTACAGGCAGATGTTTTCTGAGTATAATTAGTTTTTTGACTCCACCTGTTTTTCGGAAAATGCCTTAGGAGTTTACAGTACATATAAAATATTGAATTCAGGTGAAATAGCTTTCTGATCTAGTTAAAACAATATTATATGCATTCATCAATCCATCCATTTCATGAACTGGTACTGAATAGCAGAAGAAGAGTTGAAATAAGGTATAGCTAGCTTCTTTGAAGCTAAATAGATGGCCAGGATAAAGGGTACTTCTAATCCTAAACAGCCATGTTCATTTTGAGCATAAAAATGTTGAAGCAGGACACAATAGCACAGCTATTTTTCCTTCCACGCTTCTGAGATTTAAGAATAAGATTGGTCGTTTCTTCATGCTCACTGTTGCTGGGGCAGAACCTGTCTCCACACAGCTCTGTTGAGGATATATTCTGTTTTGCCTAACAGAAAGAGAAAACTGGTCCTTAAGAACTGTTTTGTTTATTTTTTTACTAAATATCACTTAAAACAAAACTGAAGAAGCAGCTCAATAGAAAATGATAATGATGTGGCCTACTGAGAAAGAAAGCAAGGGAAGATAGACAAGCCTGTGCAGGTTACAACATAGGAGGACTACAGCTGCATATTTCTGGCTCTGTCATTTCCATATGTGGAAAGCAGCGAGCCCCTCCTTGTCATGCTTATTGGGAGGTATGAATGGTGGACTTGAAGTGTTTAGCTGTTGTCTGCCACAGTTTGCAAACTTTAGATTTTGTTTGGGTTTGAGTTTAGGTGGTTATCACAGGTGTAATCAAAGCTGAGCACAACAGGAGCAAGCTTTCAAGTAGAAAAACATTTTTTTTTATAATTCATCATTTGTAGATATAGAAACAGCCAGGAAAGGCAGATTTGGATAGTTATATTCTTTTTAAAAAGTCATGATTTTGAAGTTTCAGTTAGCATGCCTGTAATTCAGAGGAATGTGCCAAGGTGCATTGGATGTTTGACAGTCCGTGTCTGATTTAATTGCTGCAGGCTAACTAAATTTTCCAGCCTTCCTTTACATTTATGTGCAAAGCTTAGCTGAGGCTGGGAGGTTTAAATTGTTTGGATATTGTTGAGAAGTTACTGTTTTAGAAAACAGATTTTAAGGTTACAAAAAATAACAATTTTTGGTTGTAATGGTCCATTCACTTCACATCCTATCAGTACTAACTCTACTAAGAAGTAAATAATAAAGGAATCAGTCTTCATTACCCGCTTGTTGTATGGTTGTAATCAAAAAGAAGTACAGAAGAGAAAATAATTTTTAAAACTTACCCTTTTTATATGGAATATTAATCATACGATCTCATATATAATTTACTAAATTGACTTATAATGCTTTACTGTTGATGTAAATGGAACGTTCTGTGAATTTCTTAACTGTCAAGTTGACTATGGGATAAATTTAGCTCACTCAGACTAATTCCAACATATGCCAAGCTTTGTCTTTGCAGCTTAATTATTGAGATTACAGAGACAGGAATGATTCATGAAGAAAAGATGTACGACAAATGAAGCAGTGCCTACGGCTTTTGGAATGCACCAGAGTGGGAGTCAGTGGGGCTTTTAAGGGAAATGATGGTGACACATTTCCTGATGCCACCCTGTATTGAGAATACCATGCATTGTCTCTGGAATTACCTCCGTGAGGCCCACTTTGACCTGCTTGTGCAGTCATTTCCCACAGATGTTCTGACACATTTTTGGGAGTGATTTCACTTACAGGTGTTGAGTCTTCCAGTGAATCTTCCACATGCCCTGTTGTTCATGGCGATGTTCATCGTGTGTATTTTTCACAGCACACACACTCACTGAAAAACAGGTTATTTTATCTCACAGCTTATTGCCATCCCCCTGCCTCCAGAAAAAAATGCACACACACACATACATACACCACAAAGCAGGTGAACATTAGAGAAAAATAGCACTTAGCTTAATTGTTATTGCTGAATTAACTTCTTGAAACAAACAGCTGTTGACGCACAGAAAGGCAGCACATCATCATCAGAACTAGACTCCCTGGTATAATATGAGGAGATGTCTCATCTCTGGCAGAGTTATTGGCACTTCAGCTGTGTCCAGGTGACTTGAACTGAAAGAAATGAATGGCTCATATTCCAACAAGACACCCCTCAAATGCTACCCATTGTAATGGAATGCCAGGACTATGTTTTCGTTTTCTAATCTTTTTTCTGATTTACTCCTGCTCCTTTGCTAGTCCTCTGTTTACATTTTATTTAATACATGTCATTTTTCTCTGGTCACTTTCCTCAGAATTGCTTGTCAGGTGTGCAGTCAGAAATTACCTGAGAGGCCTATTTAAGACAGTTGCTTCCACAGCTCATGTGCTGTGGCATTAGCTTGATTCTGGTATTTCTTGTTTGGTTTCCCTATATAAGTTTAGTTGTATTTAAATGTTGGATTTTTCACCTTGGCTTTGATACCTGTTGAATTTTGAAATTTGGATTTTGGACTTGGCGTCCTGGTTTATATTTGGTAATGTTTTATTTAAATATTTTCCATTACCCGCTTTTTAAATTTCTTAATGTTTTGTATTATGAAAAATGTTCTATTTCCTAGTCTTGAATTTTATGTTTTAGTCGTTTTCTGTTTTGAATTCTTAAATTCATAAATTTAAATTAATATTGAATGTTTTGTTCTGGGAACTGTTACAGGAGAGAGAGCAAACAGCAGTGTTTGTTAGTTGCACTTTTCATCAAGTATTGTTTACGAGAATTACTCCAGTAAACAATACAATCCCTTTTATGTTCCTTCCCACTGCTTCTTCCTGTAGACCTGAACTTTCTACATAAAAGAACATAATGCCTGACCCTCACCTCTATTGTGTTTTGAGTTTTTCTCTGGATGTGTATGTTTTTTCCAACATGTACTGTCTGGGGTCTGTCTGTGAGGTGAGGTCGGGAGCTGATAGCACATTGCTGCACCCACCAACTGATGAACCACCTGAATTGGGACCCGAGTGCAGTGGGTGACATGTCTGTGAGAAAGTCTAATATCCAGTAGCATAATAAGGTGTTGATGCCTAGGGAGTCAAGTTTTCTTACCAAGTGCTGGGGGTTAACTGTATTAAAAGCAGAGCTAAAATCCATAAAGAGCAGCCACACATAACTGTTCTTGTCAGATGGAGTGCTGCTGATATCATCTGTGGAACAGTTAGAGCACTATACAAACTGAAGTGGATTGAATGTTGCAGAGGGTTTGGATGTTATATGTTCCTTGACTAGCCTTTCAAAGCACTTCATCATGATTGGGGTGAGTGCTATAGGGTGATATTCATTAAGCATTGATGCTGGTGACTTCTTTGGCAATAGTATGAGATAGTAGTGGCCCTGAAACACAGAGGTATGATGGCTTCCCTCAGGCAGGTATTATACATATCTGTAAGAATGTGACTCAATTGGTCAGGACATTGCCTGAGTACACACCCTGGTATGTTGTCAGAACCTACAGCTTTCCATGGGTTGACCCTCCGCAGAGTCCTCTGAACATCAGCTGGGTCAAGACTGAGTGTGCCATTATCCAGGCTGAGAGGGGCTTTCAATGTTGTTGTGTTGTTCTTTTCTTCAAACTTGCTGAAGTAAGTGTTAAGTGTATTGAGGAAATCAATATTGTCATCATAGAGTGGTGGAGGAGACCTGTTGTCTGTGATTGACTGCATGCCTTGCCACAAGTGCCTGGGATCTTTTGAATCAGTGAAGTGACCCTGGATTTTCATGCTCCAGCTCAGATTGGATTGTGCAGATCTAAGAACATTTTTGTCCCCAGAATTGATATGTATGATGTTGGACTGTCCTCGCATCTCTTTTGGCACATAAATGTCTCTTAGAGTAATATGGGATTTCATGTGCAATTAAGTTCTTCACATGCATACATTTTTGGACAATATGAGTTGAGAATTGATGTGTTGTCCTGAGCAGAGTTAAACCACGTCTCACAGAAATTGTAGGAGACAGAATTGTGTTGAGGGCCAGCTTCCATTCATTACATACTATCTGTGAGTAATTTAAAAGCACCAACACAGTTTGGAGATACTATTTATATTTTTATCACAACTAGATAGTATAATATCTGCAATAAACAGAGAGGCACGGTTATGAATGTTTGTTAGGTGGTTTTTGGATAATTTCCAGCTTACACGTAGTAAAAGTTAAGATGAAAGGGAACACTTGAAACATGCCGAAATAAATGTGAATGAATGAAGTGCTCTGGGTTAAATTCCTGCATTGGCTGTGTTGTGTGTGCCCATTCTCCTAGCACCTTCTTTGTTTTTTTTCCTATAACCCAAAGATATGTTTTTAAGGTTAATTAATGAATCTTAATTGGCCCTATGTGGGTCAGTGGATCAGTTTAAAATCCATCAGTAACCTAATGAGCCCTGTAATGTGCTATTGCCCTATCCAGTGTTGGTTCCTGCCTTGTGCCCAGTGCTACCAGGAGAGGCCTTGACTCCTGTGACCCTGAATTGGATTTAAGTTGGTTTGAGAATGTTATGAAGATTAGGAATATAATTGACAGTTGAGGTGAATGAACAAAGATATTTCACATCTGTGTGTCACAAGTAATATATTGAATTTTCTTTTTTAATTGCATTGGAAACCTAGTCAGGAAGTCATAAAATTAAAACAAATCAGACACGAACCTTAGTCAACCAGTTTAGAGTTAATAAACTTGCTCTTGCTTACAACATCTGGCTTAACGAACAGAGCTTATTTCAAGAGAATTTCTGTTTGACTTGTCAAGGTCTACTTAATTAAATATGCTTCACTTGTCTGGTTAGGAATATGCTTACGTGTAGATCCCATTGAGAACACCCTTGTACATGCCTTTATCCTCTGCATGTAGTCACAACCTTTCAGAATGCCTCTTAGAAAAAAAAAAATGAAGGACTAAATGTATTCAGTCAGAGCAGTACATATTTTATTAGAGAGGATGGTAAGGAAAGTAGTCACAGTGGCAAACAAAAGTTTTCTAAAATAAGTTGATCAGATTGTCTATCATTCATACAGTATAACTGACCTTGTAGACTTTATTCTGTAAAATGCCATATGTGGGTGGATGTAGTGCCTTATAACACCTATTATGCATCTTACTCATAGAAAGGAATGAAAGAAAGGCGATGTAAACTATAATTTATATAGTGAATTCATATACAAAAAAAACTGATACAGTAGGATAAAGAGTTTTAAAGCTAAATACTAAGTACAAAGCATTTTAAAAAATAAAAAATACTGTTTCATGGAACGTTGCTGCTGCCACTCCAGTACCTTATAGAATAATCGGGAATGCTTTATTGTTCACAGTACTGACTTTATGCACCTCAGTGCATGTGTCTATAGGTCAGTGAAAAAGTGAGATCTTTGGTAACTGGCTTTTTCCCTTTCCTTTAGCTTTGCTATTTAGGCCTCAGTGCACTTTCATTTCAGTTTTTCAAAATGGGCTTGATTTGAGACATTCTAAATCATAAGGAAAGCTGCAAACTCAGAATTTTTCTAAGGGATTGTTTGGATTGTTATTTTTGCATTCTTTTATTTTTAAACCAGACGTAATGTACAGTAATCTATTGTGCTCTTAATCAAAAATGTCAGTGTATTCTGTGTGTGATAAGATACTAAGAGGCTTACAAACAGGCTCCTAAGTCTGTTTATGCCTTTTAGCTTACAACATAATGTAATGTCCTCAGACCCACCCAAACAAATTTAGAGTGGCTGGGATAATTAGGCACAAGGTACAAATCCACCCGCACAAGGCTTAATGATGTGAATACCCAACAAAGGGCCAATGTAGATTTGTCAATTGACCTAACACTGGGAGAAAAACCCACACAGATGTGGGAGAATGTGCGAATTTAACACAGCAATAACTAGTGGGGTTTGAACCTAATATGTTGGATCCATGAGGAAGAATTGACTTCATTACATCTCAACTCAAATCAGTGTCTCTACATATGACATGCAAATATATACAAAAAAGCACCATATATAACTAAACAAGCAATCTAGTTTGCTAAATTATTAACTTTAGTTAGTGCTATAGATAGATAGATAGATAGATAGATAGATAGATAGATAGATAGATAGATAGATAGATAGATAGATAGATAGATAGATAGATAGATAGATAGATAGATAGATAGATAGATAGATAGATAGATAGATAGATAGATAGATAGATAGATAGATAGATAGATAGATAGATAGATAGATAGATACTTTATTAATCCCAAGGGGAAATTCACATACTCCAGCAGCACCTTACTGATACAAAAAACAATATTAAATTAAAGATTGATAATAATGCAGGTAAAAAACAGACAATATCTTTGTATAATGTTAATGTTTACCCCCGCCGGGTGGAATTGAAGAGTTGCATAGTTTGGGGGAGGAACGATCTTCTCAGTCTATCAGTGGAGCAGAACAGTGACAGCAGTCTGTCGCTGAACCTGCTCTTCTGTCTGGAGATGACACTGTTTAGTGGATGCAGTGGATTTTCCATAATTGATAGGAGCCTGCTGAGTGCTCATCGCTCTGCCACAGATGTCAAACTGTCCAACTCCATGCCAACAATAGAGCCTGCCTTCCTCACCAGTTTGTGCAGGCGTGAGGCGTCTTTCTTCTTAATGCTGCCTCCCCAGCACACCACCGCGTAGAAGAGGGCGCTCGCCACAACCGTCTGATAGAACATCTGCAGCATCTTATTGCAGATGTTGAAAGACGCCAGCCTTCTAAGGAAGTATAACCGGCTCTGTTCCTTCTTACACAGAGCATCAGTATTGGCAGTCCAGTCTAATTTATCATCCAGCTGCACTCCCAGGTATTTATAGGTCTGCACCCTCTGCACACAGTCACCTCTGATGATCATGGGGTCCATGAGGGGTCTGGGCCTCCTAAAATCCACCACCAGCTCCTTGGTTTTGCTGGTGTTCAGGTGTAGGTGGTTTGAGTCGCACCATTTAACAAACTCATTGATTAGGTCCCTATACTCCTCCTCCTGCCCACTATATATATATATATATATATATATATATATATATATATATATATATATATATATATATATACATACTGTATACTATAGAACAGTTTGTTAAAGGTAACAGTGCATTTGTAAACAGAGCTGTTGGCATTTAATCAAAAATGTTGTCGAGAAATTACATCATTCACATCTGCATGCTCACATCTCTGAGGTTTCTGTTTAACTTTGTCCTATTTTAATGTTTTTGAAAAGAGCTTGTATTGGTTTACTTCCAGCATCTTCAATAATTATTATTTATAATCTCTTCGTCACCATAGTTTCTTGTGTGACATAAAATATATTTTAATCATAATAATTTGTCTTTTTCAGCTTCTGTACTCTTGCAGTTAAAATACACTGAAGTAAGAAGTATAATGTAGCACTCTCTTTTCTCACCCTCACTATTTAGTTTATATCAGCCATCATTATTAAATAGATTCTTGTTTACCTTAAAGTTTTATTATTGGAACCCTTTCTGTTTCAATTTTCATATACGTTTTTCAGTTATACAGCTGTCTGGACAATCAGAAAGTACTGTAACTCACACTTCTTTAGCCAGTTGGAGAGACAACCATCATCAACAGTCCTATAGAAATTATTTACCCCCTTGCAGATTTTCACATTTTATTCTTGTACACAGTGTCTTTAATGTGGCTTTTTTGACACTGATAAAAGAAAAATACCCTTTACAGTAATGTCAAAGTAAAAAGAGGTCTGTTGAAAGTTGGCTAAGTTAATTGCAAAAGTAAAACAAAAAATAATTGAACACATAAGTAAATACCTCATTTAATATGAGTCACCTAAATCATCACTGAAGTCGCGTTATTAGTTCAATGGAGATCACCTGTCTGTAGTCAAAGGGTTTCAGCTGATTGCAGTATAACTGTATCTTATCTAGAAGGTCCAACTTTTGTTGAGTCAGTATCGTGGCCTAACCTGCACACTGAAGACAAGAAGAACACCCCAAGCAACTCTGTACAATGGTGATTGAAAAGCACACATCAGGGGATGGATACAAGAAAAATATCCAAGTCATAGAGTATCCTTTATAGTCCAGTTAAATCAATATTTAAGAAACAGAAAGAGTATGGCACAACTGTAAATCTGCCTAGAGCAGGCCAACCACAAAAACTGAGTGATCAAGCAAGAAGACAAGTAAGGGAGGCTTTGAGACCTATGATAACTCTGAAGAAGTTACAGACTGCATTGCCTGAGACTGGAGAGAATGTGCATACAACAGCTATTGCCCAGGTTCTTGAACAACTGCAGATTCAGAGAAGAGTAACAAAGAGAAAGCCAATATTAAAAAAATGCAACATGATGTCTTGGCTAGAATTTGCTAGGAGGCACATTGGAGACTATAAAATCCACTGGAAGAACATTCTATGATCTGATGAGACACCGAATACTCAGCATCCTCACCATGAAGCATGGTGGTGGCAACATCAAGCTGTGGGAATACTTCTCTGCAGTAGGCACTGAAAGGCTTGTGAGGGTTGAAGGTAAAATGTATGCAGAAAAATATGGGGAAATCCTTTGAGGAAAACCTGATGCAGTCTGTAAGAAAATCTGCACCTTTGGAGAACCAAAATTATACAGGAATGGCTTAAAAGCAGAACTGTTAATGTTCTGGAGTTGCCAAATCTGAATCTAGATCTTAATCCAACAAAAAATTTATGGCTGGACATGAAAAAAGGTGTTTACCCATGGATCTTGTGCATTCTGACTGAGCATGATCAGATTTACAAAAAAGAATGAGGAAAAATTGCAATGTTCATATGTGCAAAGCTGATGGAGACCTATCCACAGAGACTCAAGGATGGAATTGCTGTCAAATTTGCATCTAGGAAACAAGGAATTTGGTGGGGGGGTGTTTGTGATCAAATATTTTGTGTTTTCGTTTTGTAATTAATTTAGTCCACTTTGCAGAGATTCGTTTTCACTTTGACATTAAAAAGTGTTTTTCTGTTAATCAATGGCAAAAAAGCCATACTAACTCCACTGTGATTAAATTATGTACAACAATAAAATGTAAAAACGTGCAAGAGGATGAATAATTTTTATAGGCACTATATGTGTAGATAGTCAAGTAACTTGAAGACTGGCTTTTGCCATTTGAACTTTTCATAATTAAAATTAAAGTAGATAACCTACAAAATAAATGCCTAGGTTTTTTGGTCTAATTAAAAAATAATAATAATAACCAAAAAGCCTGGTTGTATGGTGGGTGTGTGCAACAGTTTCTTTAGCACTCCAGGGCAACAAGATATATTCAGTTCAATTGTCTGCCACAGCACCATTCAGGATTGTGCAACTCTGTGTAACCCTTGGCTATAGTATTTGTAAGCCTGTTCTTTACTTTTCACAGCACCTTATGATTATTTTCACTGTGAAAGGTGGCAGACTGCTTATGTCACCACAGGCCTGGGCTGCTTCATCACATTGGTGAGGCCTGTGGAGCATCTGAAAACATTATTTCCTAAGACAAGATATCATGTTTGGAAAATGTTGGGAACAATCTTATGTATTTCTAAAAATCTATAACTTATTTCCCACTTTCCTATTTTGAACAAATCAAAAAGCACAGCAGTAGCAAAGCAAGAAAAGAGAAGGTGTGGCATTTTAATGAAACACTTTAGAAATAACTGCTGATAGCATTAATCATTGAGTATACTGAATGCATAACACAAGTGCTGGAAAATAGATTGAATAATTGAAAACCTGAGCATTTGCTCACCCTTAAATGTCTTCTCTGTCCCTAAATCTGTCCAGTTATTCAACCAGCATAGACCAGTTACAATTAGAAAGTTTAAAAAAATAAACTAAACTAAACAGCTTTCACTCGGAAATAAGTGGGTGAATTATCTGTCTTATCTGTGTAGTAGTTTGGTTATTATCTTCAGTAATTTGTGTTTTTTTTAACTTTTATTCCAAAGTACTTTATGTTGCTTCTAGATGCGCTACCTGTTGAAGACAGGTAATAGCATAATTTAAAACTATTTGGTATCTTAATGCCCCTTGTGTACCTTCAGTGCCTTTCCTCAGAATCTGTGCGTGTCTGAACCTCTCCATCTGTCAAGCTTGTCCCGGTAAAATAAAGACTGCTTCTGAAACTGTCATTATTTTCAAGGTATCTTTCTCACCTCCTGTCCACTTTTATACTTCCCGTCTTTGAAGGCAACTGTCTCCTCATGTGTCTAACATTTGGACTTCCTCTTTCAATTGCATCACCAAAGCCAAACTGACCAGTCACACCAAAGCCATGCTGACCAATCATGTTGCTCTAAAGGACAGGACACACACACAGATCTTAGTGTTTTATTATGCGGTATAGTAGATTAGTTTTTGCAGATTCTAAAATTGAGCATAAAGTTAATTTTTACATAGTACTGTATTTTTTTGTTTCAGTACATTAGGTTACATTTGGTGGATGCCAGACGAGATTAGACAGGAGTCCCCGTAGACTATGATGTTTGCTGATGACATTGTGATCTGTAGCGATAGTAGGGAGCAGGTTGAGGAGACCCTGGAGAGGTGGAGATATGCTCTAGAGAGTAGAGGAATGAAGGTCAGTAGGAACAAGACAGAATACATGTGTGTAAATGAGAGGGAGGTCAGTGGAATGGTGAGGATGCAGGGAGTAGAGTTGGTGAAGGTGGATGAGTTTAAATACTTGGGATCAACAGTACAGAGTAATGGCAATTGTGGAAGAGAGGTGAAGAAGAGAGTGCTGGCAGGGTGGAATGGGTGGAGATGAGTGTCAGGAGTAATTTGTGACAGACGGGTATCAGCAAGAGTGAAAGGGAAGGTCTACAGGACGGTAGTGAGACCAACTATGTTATATGGGTTGGAGACAGTAGCAGTGACCAGAAAGCAGGAGACAGAGCTGGAGGTAGCAGAGTTAAAGATGGTAAGATTTGCACTGGGTGAGACGAGGATGGATAGGATTAGAAATGACTACATTAGAGGGTCAGCTCAAGTTGGATGGTTGGGAGACAAAGTCAGAGAGGCGAGATTGCGTTGGTTTGGACATGTACAGAGGAGAGATGCTGGGTATATTTGGAGAAGGATGCTAAGGATAGAGCTGCCAGGGAAGAGGAAAAGAGGAAGGCCTAAGCGAAGGTTTATGGATGTGGTGAGAGAGGACATGCAGGTGATGGGTGTAACAGAACAAGATGCAGAGGACAGAAAGATATGGAAGAAGATGATCCGCTGTGGCAACCCCTGACGGGAGCAGCCGAAAGAACAAGAAGTACATTTGGTTACTCTGCAAATGAAAATGGAAGTGAACTGGTGTTACACCATTGGATGAATCAATCAGTGAAGTGTTTTTTATAGTGAACATCACCATGCATTTCTCATATTCTCTATAATTTAAAAATATACTTAGGCTATTCATATAATCATGCCAATGTGCATTCATGCTTCATGTGCTGGCTGTATCTCAGAACATAATACTTTTAACATGAACTTTTGGTGGGCTTACCTTCATTAACAATCTGAAAAGGCTGTATTAGCCAAAGACAGGAAATGTAATTGTGCTGGAGTTCTACTGATATGATCCTTACATTTGCGAACAGGGTTCTGTCTTGTACATAGCCTTCAATGGCTGATTAGAGAGGCATTTTTGACAGAACTGATTTTCCATTTACTTGAGTGCATAGTCAAGTAGACTATGTTTAACGTTTAAATTTCAAGGAAAATATGCAAAGCATTTTGTTCCAACAAGCTGGCTGTTGAGTGAACCAAGTAGCAGATATCTACAGGAGATTTACAGCATTTGTCAATGAATAGTGAAACCATGTGAGGGATGTTGGATTTTGTGATAGTACTTCAACTGAGTGGAAGGAATGCCTATATATTGTATGCCTCTTTTGTGTTGCTTTCCATATAAGTTAAATGTATTTTTTGTTTTGAGGCTGGACTAGGCCAAAGGGATGCCCACATAACTAGACTGGACCTTGTGTCTGCCTTTGGGGTTTCCAAGTGGGATCCTGAGCTGTTTTGTTGCATGGTGGGTGTGGCAACATGCTATACCAGTGCATGCTCTTCCCAACCTGACCTAACCTGACCCAACCTGTTACATTTAACATACAGTAGCTTTTGAAATGTTAATTGTGTATATGTACGTCTGTCTCAATTCATGGCTATGACAAAACCATTTACCTTTATGCATCGAATCCATTCAACTGTTGAGCTAGGATGTGAAGGGGCAGTTTTTATTTTCTAATGTTTTCTTTGTCCCAAGTAGAAAATTTAGCTTTTACAGAAGCACAAGACCGAGAGAAATATGAAAAACAACAACTTCACCCTCAAAAACTCAAAAGAATTCCAAAAAAGAAGAATTTAAACTATTGACTTTGCTAATGATAGGAGAATAGTCACAGTGAGGCGTTATAAAGGTGTAGTACCTGCACTACTGTGTTCTGTAGGGGTTTTACAACTGGACAATAGGTTTTGTAAGTTCGGTTAGGTGAGATCCCTACTCCTGATTTTACCAAGATCTTCACATACTCATTCCTGTGGCACTTCAGTTGACAAGTGTTTCCCTTTATAATATATTTAGGAATAGCCATTGCTATAATCTTACTTTATGCCATGAGAAGCTAGCACAATGTGGATAAGTTTCAGTCTTTTTGTGACCTATCTGGAATTAGGCCGTATTTTGTAGGTACAGTTCAATCACACCTAAATGTGTAAAATGGGTTACTGAAAAGAGGAAAGGCATAATGAAACAAATATTCAGAGAAAAGAATGAAAGGTATTTATTAATAATGTATCACTGGCAAACTGAATTTTCCACCATAGGAAACTGAAAGTATCCCAAACATTCACTGCTTAAATTTGGTTGGAGAGTCTCAGTCTTTTAATCCTGTAAAAATGTGAAATATGAAAAAGGTTACTGGTGAAGGGAATAGAGGTTAGATATAAGCAAACAAGTCTAAATTATGAGTCTGTTTTTTGTTTCATGAAAACAGATTAAATGAGATTAACTTTGTGCTCTGTGCTAAAAATGGTGAAATCACTTTAGAGGGACAATATTAAAGTTATTTGAATCTTTTGGAAGTGCTCAATAGAATATTATGGACTACCAAAATTGCAGATTAAATTTTCTCATTCTGTTTCTTGATTCATACTCTTAGAAAATGTCCAAAGAACTATATTGTTTGTAGCTGTGGATTGCACTGGGGATCTGCCAAACAAGTAACCACCAGGCAGAATGTAGAAATCCAGAAGAAACTTTTTAACAAACAAGAAATAAACAGGTGTCAACAATTTGGGTATGGCCAACATACAATACACAAGTATGCAATCCACAGAGCAACTGCTGCAAAAAGGTGTGTAGTCCTCTATTAAACCTCTCTGGACAATTAGTGTTATTAAGCCTTCTTCAACTTCTTCTTCTTCTATCAGCTGCTCCTGTTCGGGGTTGTCACAGCGGATCATCCAAAATTGTTGTCCGCATATTGATTTGGCAAAATTTTACACCAGATGCCCTTCCTGATATAGCCCTCCCTATTTATCCGGGCTTGGGACCGGCACAAAGAGACACACTGGTTTGTGCATCCCCTGTGGCTGGGTTATTAAGCCTTCTTCAACATTTCAACTTTTTATTCTCTTACTTGCCTAATAGCACTTCTGGTGTATCCATGTCAACCTTTTTCCAATATACCTGATATTTTTTTCCAATTAATTTTGTAAAGTATGTCAGTAATTAATGGATCTTCCAGAATAGAGGTTGACTGAGGCTATGGATCACTATCTAAGGTGAGATCAAAAAAATCTGGGAACTAACTGTGTATGTATGAAATATATTCGCACATGACTATGGAATTTATCGCATAATGATCAAGAACTAGTTGCTCATTAATCAGTTTTTTCCACATACTTAAAAACTGTAATCAACAGAGTTTCACTTAATGCTTAATGGCCATTCATTAGATGAACCTCATATGGTAATAGATAGTGTTCAGGTTGGTGGTTTTATGAATCATGAATGTAAAGCTAATTCAATATCAATTCCCGATAGACATGTATGTATGTAGGTTAAACATACTGAAACAAGTTTCATCTTGCTAAAATGCTACAGTTTTCATAGTGTTAAGAAAGTATTTAGGAACTAATAGTAGCAAGCTCCTTCAGATGTCATTGTAAGTGAACAGTTGTTAATTTTTGCTGTACCACAAATTCAGACTGCTTCAGTGATCTGCTTATGAAAAAGTATGTAAAAACATTGGCTTCCACCCTACAGTACGAAAATCAGAAGAAGATTGTTTGAGTGTTTCCTTTAATTTTAGCCTGCCTTAAAACGTTGTGCTTCTGTGTGCTTCTACTGCTCTTTCTCTTGACTAACTACAGCTGAAGAACTCGTCAATAGTAGGGTGACATAAATGATTTTTAGGTAGGCTAACTGCACAAAACAAAGAAAAGAAAACAAAGTTCTCTGTTCATAACTTTTGGATTTACTTTTACTGAACAATGGAGATATTCTAAAAGTAAACATTCAAGCAAAAGCTCCATGGCTATTAAAGTGAGCATTAGCACTGCTACAGGGAGTGAACTGGTGACTTCTATTTTCCTCCACAAAAGTGCTTGTGTGTTATGGAAAATGGCAGTTCTGCCTGATGCTGGTCAGAAACAAGAGGTGGTATGGCTCTCATTTTCAGATTGCATATCCATGTTTGATATGAATAGACTCTTTCAGATATTCATATCCTAAGCTATACGCATTCTGGATAGCTAATTGTAGAATTTCAGTGTTCACCCAGCAGAGGTACTCTAACTGAACCATGGAATTATTTTAAGCATTCTGCATGTTTGGCCTTGACACCTGATGGAAGTTTTGTCAGTTATTACAAACAACAATTTTCTGCTGTATCATCTCTTTGTGTATTATCTATTTATGCAATGAAAGTAAATTCACATAGTATTATGTTCTGAATCTTTAAAATTAAAGTGCTGTCCACTCTTTTCCTCTAACACTAATGTGCGTTGTATCACAACAGCTTTTGTATTTTTTAGGGAAACAATGCTTTGTTCTTGATAATGTGATTTAGTGCTGTTTTAAAAGTAATAACTCCATCTTATGAACATTTGGTATTCTATAATCAGTAAGCCTAAGTACCCAAACTGTTTGGCAGCATTTGGTGGGTAGCATTGCCGTGCAACTGACGCTTTCAAAAAGTAGCATGCACAATAGCAGTCTGAGTTACACACTGATTTTAAAAAGACCATAGCTGGACTAGACATTATACCAGAAATCCTTTAAAATAAATAAGTGTAAATGCAGTGCAGAAGAACTATGGTTTCTATTCCTGCTTTAACTTGAAATCCAATTTTCAATCCATGAATTTTCAGATCCTTTTAGTACAATTCTGGCCATGAAGGACGTTACCTATCCTGACAGCATTATTTTTTAGGCTGGAACTGTTTCTACATTGGATGCCAGGACACTTTCATTCACTGATATTCCCACATTCAGTTAAACTAACATGCATATATTTGAGTTGTGAATGGATGTCATTTTCAGCTTTACCCAAACGTACAGTAACTTATCTGGTGACATTTCTGACATCTTTTTGTTTTGGAACTAAACATTAAAAAAAAAAAATTAACAGTTGAAAGCTTTGGGTGAGGAAAAAAAATGGTTTCTCGTTACAAGAATAACATGAATTTGTGAGTACAAGATGGGTGAAGGGCATGGGAAAACTGAATGACGGCAGGTTGTCAACTATCTGGAGAAAGTACAGAAGATGAATTACAGTTTAAAAGAATAACTGGTACCTCTAGATATGTTCTGTATAACATTTTGTAGAAAAATCTCCTAACATATTTCTAACAAGTAATTTAGAGTTCATAAAGGTATTACATAACCTTTTTAAATGATTAATACATTGAAGCAGTTACCTCGTAACTTTGTAATGCAGTATAGATCAGCTGGAATGTGTCTTAGAAGCTGTCACTAGCAGGAAACTGGCAAGTTCCTTTGGGCTGAATAGTGCACTCCACCCCTGTCTGTGTTCTTTGTTTTCGCACTAGGTTTATTTAGAAATCTACAGGTCAGGTGCAAATTATATGCAAGTTTATTTCCTTTTCATTTCCTTAAGCCTTCAGTAAAAAAAACAATGAAGAGTATTTTATAAATGTAGAAATAAAATATGACTTTACTATGTTTGAATTATAATTGAAAGATTTTTCCTTTAACAGCATCACAATTTGCTATCTTGCTGAATGCTGATAACAAAAATGAGTCAACCGTCACTTTTTTTTTTTTTATTGCGGAACAGATCATTTTTACTATGAGATACTTCTCATATGCCTTTTTTGTCAATAAAGTTCGCTTTGACTTTGACTTTTGTCATGTTAGTATTTGATGCCATTGTGTCATATTTAATGCTGGAACTCTGTGTTATTTATATTTAGGCCTAAAATTCAGACTAGAACTATGAAGTCTGTTAGCATTTATGACAGAGTAATGTGATGACTAACCTCATTTCATTTAACCCATTTATACTGCCCAGTACAAAAAATCTTAATAGTATGTATAACATCTTATACTGCATGTTATAACTTCCATCGGAGTTTCTTACTTCATACATTACAGGGTGTGGAAAGCCAGATCCTAGCCTTTCGAGCACTGGGTGCAGTAAAAAACTAATTTTTACTTGGATGCCATTCCATCACAAGACACACTTCTGAAAACACCTATAGTATGGGTTATAATGCCATTATAGTTATTGTCACATATACAGGGTACAGTTAAGGTCTTACTTACATGTGTTGATCAACATGCAGCACATTGCCACTCTCTAGCTCCATGATTAGTGAGTATAACTACCTGGAAATCTCAGAATGTCTTTACCAGCCATCAAAACCATGGCAAAACCTATAAAATATCACATTCAACCCCCACATTGAAGTGGGGAAGGATGAAGAAGAAGAAGAAGAAGAAGAAGATGTCTCTATTATAACAGCTGAAAAAAAGTTTATTGATTTAAATTGATATAAAAAAGTCAGAGGAAACTGGTGTGTTTCTTAGGAAAAGTGAAAGGAAGGGGACAAGAAGAGAGACAAAGATAAATGTATGTCATATCACAACATCATCGTAAACTGTTTTATGTTCGTTTTATTGGATTAGTAACAGTACTGCTAAATGAGAACAGGACCTGTAGCTAGTTAACATTATATAATGTTATATATCCTATCTACTATATAATAAAACACTATGGTCTGTGTGTGTGTATCCTGTTCCTGTGGGTAATCTGATTGGTCATTTCGGCTTTGGTGATGCAATCAAAAGTGGAAGTGTGAATGTGACACACACAAGGAGAAGTAAAGCTGTAGCAGCCTCACCGAGAGTTGCCCCCAAAAATGGGAAGCATAAAATCAGACAGACGGAGATCAAGGCACCTCATAAAAAATGGCAGAATCTGAGAAGCGGGCTTTATGGGAACATATTTGAGAAAGGGAGTGTTGGTAAGGGATTTTCACACACACAAATACAGAGGAAAGATTCTGAAGGTACATGTAGGGCAAGAGATATCAAATATTTTTAAATGAATTTTATTACCTGCCTTTGGCAGGTAACATGGCTGGTTATGTATGATACAGCAAGACTTTCTTTTAAAACATTGTCAGCAGGCTGATGCAAATGAGCAAAGCTATAAAGTTAAAGGATTTTTCTTTCTTGATTTCATTGTTTCATCGAGAAGGGGTTTGCAGTTTTCACTTTGAGGTCTACATAATGTACAGTTAATTTAGCTCTAATTCAAGACTAGGCCTTATGCTTCCTTATTCATATGAAAGTTTGGCTTGCTTAATATCATTTTTTTATAATAACATAACAAACTTTGTCACCAAACGAAACCAAGGAAGACAACAGAAAGGCATTATATAAATAAAACGTATTATTATTAAGGAGGGCAATGCACATTCACTTAAAGTGACAAATCAATCTAACCTGCATGTGGGAAGAAAATGGCGTACTTAAGGAAACTTGTGCACGCTTGGAAAGAACATGCAAACTCCACCTGTACGCTGTGTGAATTAAGATTGAACCTTAGGTAGATAAGAGGGGCAATAGTGTTATGCACTGAAGACTGATCTGTATGCATGCATATTTTGTGCTAGTCCTATGCAAAATAATTTTGCATCATTTTCATATTTGTCGCCCCATCCAGGGTTGGTCCATGCCTTATATCCAATATTGCAGGTATAGGCTGTACACCCTAAGACTGTGAAATGGAGTAGGCAGGTCTGAGAATATTGTACTCTTTTTTATATGGCTGTTTATACAGAAGACTGATATTAAAAAACATTATGCATTCTTTATCCAAATATACAACCCTCTTTTCACTATTTAATTTGTTTTTTTCTGCCATACTTTAATCTACCGTGATTTAGCAACAATATACAAGTATAGTTCCTGCTGTGCTTTAATTCTGGGTGTTATTTCTTCAAGTTACTCTTGTGTCAAGGTCATCTTAGCTCACATACAGTAAAGGAATAATTGTCTAGTATTTTAGACTGGTTCAATAAATGATTATATACATAGACTGTGAAGAATAGAGACTACTGCTGTGACATTGCAAATGAGTGCAGTTATTTAAAATTGAGTAATTCTTTTTTTTCATTTAATTGTGTAGGATGTAATACTGACATTTTCATACAATGTGTACAGAACAAGAAGCATGCAGGCACTTCTATAAAAAATCTACAACAAATTATTTATTTTTTAATTAGTAAACCCTTATTAGCAATTTAAATGGAATGAATAGGTCAGTGTCTAGAAGAATTAATGTAGTATGCGGCATGCACATATCCCCTGCATGAAATCATCCAGGACTTGTTTACATGTGAAGGTGAAGAGTTTGATGCTAATTTTAGCTACAAAAAAGTCTATTGCTTTGACCTGGAGCAGGTCATGAGCAGTGGGAGGGTTGGTGAGGAGAGTTGGGGGCTGCAGAGGGTGACATGATGCAGCCCAAGTTGAACAGGAGCATTCTGCAAAGGCCATATGCAATTGATCAAGTCCCAAGCTTCTTTTCTTTTCCGGGTTTAGATTTCACAGTTGTGCTGTCTTAATTTTAGGAATAGCAGACCCACAGTATGAAACTCAAGGAATTTTAAGCCACTGAAAAAACACTGCAATGGAAATATGCAAGAAAAAAATCAAGCTCTTTTTCCACATGTTACACAGGCTTTAAAAGATAAGGGGGGGTTGTCTTAATTATAAATTTCTTAAGGCTAAAATTATTTTGACAGGAGTTCATCACATTGCCTTGTCTTTCATTTTATATATTCTGTGAATGCTACATTCATTACATACCAATATATTATTATCTTATAATATATGGTATTCCTCAAAATGTAAGCATCCCACTATAATGTGTACTGTACTATACTTACAATATAACTGTAATGCTTACATTCATTTTTGTAGGAGGAAACACTGAATGTCACTCCATTCAAGGTGACATCCAGTCTTGTGTCTCTAGCTGCCAGTTACATGCTATTCTGTTCCTTAAAGATTTCCCAACTGGTATAAAAACAGGCTTGACACAGGATGGCTGGGTAGATGGTTAGTGGAGTGAAAATGACTGCAAGCAAGGTTGACTAATTAAATATCAGTTCTTTAAGAAAACTATATTAAACATAATGTAGTAGAAAAACGATCCATTACTTTTTGCACGTTATCATTGATAGTGCAAAGGTTATTGGATACTGAAAATCCAATTAAAATATCAGCTAAAGATCAGTGTAACATATCCACATTTAATTTTTACAGTTTCATTATTGTAACACTTACCCAAAGTCCTGGCAAATGAAAAAATTCTCCACTTCGATGTTCTCTATATTACTGTATTACTTTTGCAATGTTAAAAAACAAAAAAATAATCCCTCATTAATGTGTTCTATTCCTCAGAATACTATTTCCTTATATATTCCTAATACATTACTATTTATCAGTGGCATGAAAAGATGCTAAGTGCACACATATTGGTAAACATCTGCCCCCCCCTCCCCCCCATATTTCAGGAATGAAGCAGGCTTCTTTTCATTTGTCCCAGAATGCTTGTTTTCATCTCTTTAATATCTGTTACGGTGTTCTCAGATATGAGTGTCCTAAGTACTGCATTCAAGGTTAGCTTCAGATGATTTTGTTCACTCAGCGTTTGCTTTTGCATAGTTCACAGACGCTTCCCACATACAAACTTCAGTGTAGTATTTTGCAGACTTGACATGAAGACCCTTCATGCTGATCAGTAGAATTATGTACAAAAAAATCAGTAATAGTACTAGTACAAAAGTGCAGACAAGATATTGATTATTTTCAAGATATTTACTAGCATGATTCCTTAATTGAATTATGTAAAATGTAATGTGTGCATCTCATATTACAGAGAGTCCCAGTGAAACTAGCCCTCACATAGTCACAAGGTTCATATATGCTTGAGCAGTAGTGTTTTTTCTTTTTTTAAATAGTAGAGCAAATTATTAAATATTTGTACATATCTACTGTCTTCCTGATGATTTTTTTAGCTCTTGTTTGGGGCAATTCTATGCATTTGCTAACATTTTTGTTAAATCTACTGTTACCACCCTGTTTTCTCACTGTTCAATCTATTACTTATCCGGTTTATTGGAGTGTCCAGATAGGAAAAGGTGGGTAGGGTTAGTATTAGGATGGGGCATTTCAGGGTAACGTATGAAAGATATTTTGGAATATACAATGTCATTTTAAGATATATACAAATGCATTTGAAAAGCATCAATCAAAGAGTATTTAAAATGTCCCAAAATGAATTTCTTATATTTTGGCATAACTTCCTGTTCATTAAAATATTGTATAGGTTTGTTTGGGACTGGATCTTCTGACAGATTTCCACAATGTAAGACAGTAGTTGTTCAGTTAGATGTCCTGACAGATTATGCAATGGTAATGTCAACTTATGTCACCATGAAAATACAAATGGGTTGTCACTGGTAAAGGTTAATAGGCCTTGTATCTGCATAGAATACCAACAGGAAAGCAGGTAAGGAAAGGGAAGCGTGTGTACTTTGAGGAAAAGTTCTATATTTCTCTAGGATTGACATAGTATATAACATGGTTGATTGACACTCTTTCAAATGAAATTATGCTGCCAGGGCAGTAATAAAGGCTCCAGAACTAAATACTTCCGAGATATAGTTTTACGAAAGTAATAGGTAGTACTCTAGTGTGATAAGTGACAGCAAGAACATTTGTTGTGTTGTACATGACTCCGTGTTATGCATTACATTTTACAGGTTACTACTTGGGGTTGTCTGCCCCTTTTAACAAAAGTTGAAGCTCTACATTGATGAGATACCTTGGGTCATATCATTACTCCAGAGGTCATGCCTGACCGTTGAAATGAATAGCGGATTGCCCCCAGAGTTACTGTAGATCTAGACTGAGGCGTAAAAGCCCTTCCTGGATAGTTTTTCATTGAGTAGAATGTTGGGAAGATAGTTGTGGACAAGTACTAATCTGGCTGGAGGTGCCCTGCCTAGGTATGCTAGGATTTGGATTTGATTTGGGACCAGAAGATGAAAGCATAGTAAAAAAAAACAAGCCAGTGTTGAAAAAAAGAAGTCATTTAAAATGATCTAATCTGGGAAATCTTCAGCAAAGAAACACACATGAAAAAGTGTTTAGTGAAATCTCAGACAACCAGGAAGTGTGTGGTAATGATCTGTATAATGTCGACATGACTATATGAAAGGTCACAACCTCTGATTATCCCTTGGTGGAAACCACCCTAGCAACAGTATAAATAATCTATAAAATGGCAGTGCCCATGAAAAAAACAAAATGGCACTGGGAAAATGGAAAACTTTGCAGCTAAATTTAAACAACGTCAAACAAAATATTAAAATCAGAAATGGAATCAGTGCTTCAAAAATCATGTAATGGAAAATGAAAAGTCTTGAAAAATGTTCAAAATAGTGTGATCAAATTTTAAAACAATCCCAAATCATAACGGGAGAATAGAGGCCAAAGGGATGAATATGAGGAAAGATGAGTAGGAGGAGATCTTAGTGAAATGGACAAGCTACCCTACCTGATACACAGGGCAGGGAGCTCATTTTAGGAAGAGTGCCTGAAATGTTTTGTTTATTCTGGTGTTTAGTAGTTTGTGTCCCCAAATACCCTGAATTCTTCTGTTTACTTTTATTACTGTTAATAAACCTCGGCTCATTTTGGCCCTTTTGCGTTTTTTTTGGGTTTGAAGATACAGTAACTCAAGATTGCCCACTAGTTTGCTTGAAATACATTATGGGATTTGAGCTCATTTGAAAATCGTCTTAAAAGGTGGTTAAACTCGGAATAAGTCAAAGATTTCTAAAGCAATATTTCAGATATCTCTGATGTTTGTCTTTTTAAAGTATATGAAAAACTTTTTGATACATGCTTGTTTGATTTCCAGTATTTGGAGACAAATTTTCATTCTTTTTAAGATATGGCATATATGTTTTCTGTTGTATAAAAACATTTAAAGATACCTAAGAAAATCCATTTGTCTTTTTTACTGCATACATTTTAAAATTTCTTTGCTGACCCTTTTTCTAGTGAATCTGGATTTTGATATCTTGGCATGCTGTCAGTGCAACAATTAAACATTTTGCATTTGCTTTTGTAGTTGTTAATTGTTTATTGTTATTCTGGCAATTCCATATTGTGATTTTTTTTGTTATTGTGTTTTGTGCACTTGTTGCAGTTTTTGACCATTTTTGCATGGCCATAGCCATATTGTTTGCAGTTGCTATGCTCATTGTCTGTCACATGACAAGGAGGTCACATGCATATTATGTTAGCACATCCCATAAACATAAGATGGTAGTTTGCAGTACTCCGTTTTTAGATTCACTATAAAGTCCAATGGTATCGCTACAGTAATTTAGTGGTAAACGCTGTATAAACAAGTTTGTTTGCTGACTTTTGCATTGTTATTCTGATTTTGACTTTTGATTTTTGCTTTTGGCTTTGATGTACAGTTCATTCTGCTTTTATTGTGTATTCTATTAAGAAAGTTTGGATATTTTCTAACTGAGCAAAGAAGGAAATGCAAAATCTTTATATTCTTTTTAGAATCTGACAATATAACTTTTATGTTTTATTCTTTGCACCCATTTGCCCAATTTGGCCCAACACAGCTTAAAAAACTTTGAAAAACATGAATAAGCTTCAGACAACAGCATTTCTTTCTTCAATATTTTAAAGCAGAGGTCATATAAGTATGTTGCACAACACACAGAGTGCAAAACAGAATTCTTTCAGCTTAAGGGTGAATCAAGTACTCAATGACATCAATGGAAATTAAGGAGTATGAAGCCAGGAAGCACTTCTTTACAGAAAGGGTTGTGGGAATTTGGAACAAGCAGAAACTGTGACAATGTTTAAGAACTCTCTGAATGAGATATTAGATAGCTTAACTATCAGATAAAAACAAGCTTTATGGACTGGATGGTCTCCTCTTGTTTATCAGATTTCTTACATTCTTATTTATGAATCTAGACTATTTCACATTTAATTTAATGTACATAATTACCCTTTGGCATCATGGTGGCGCAGTGGTAGCGCTGCTGCCTCGCAGTTAGGAGACCTGGGTTCGCTTCCTGGGTCCTTCCTGCGTGGAGTTTGCATGTTCTCCCCGTCTGTGTGGGTTTTCTCTGAGTGCTCCGGTTTTCTCCCACAGTCCAAAGACATGCAGGTTAGGTGCATTGGCGATCCTAAATTGTCCCTAGTGTGTGCTTGGTGTGTGTGTGTCCTGTGGTGGGCTGGTGCCCTGCTCGGGATTTGTTCCTGCCTTGTGCCCTATGTTGGCTGGGATTGGCTCCAGCAGACACCCCGTGACCCCGTGTTAGGTTATAGCAGGTTGGAACATGTCTGACTGATGACTGATAATTACACTTACAGAAACTTGACTGGAGGACAAGCACAACATCCTGGCAAATAGTCACACCTATATATAGTTGTGACTACTGTGACCATTTTTGATCATGGTCATCCAAGTCACCCTTTTGGTGATGCTTTCAATTTTTGCCAATGGAGTTCAGATGTCTACAACTGAAATGCATATTATTTCTCAATATATCTTTAGACACATTTGAGATAACTAGAGTTCCATTTAAGGTATTTTAAAAGAATTGTATGATACAGTATCTTTAAATAGTAAACAAAGTTGACTTAGATAATAGGGACAGGAAAGAAAAGGTTTTAAACTAAATTCTGTAAGAGCTACTGACATAGTCATGTGAACATGGGTTTGTATAAAATGGAATTATATTCCTTGCTTGTGTACTGTGCTGAAAACCTTGCACCTGGAAATGGGTGTAGGATTTATTCAGGCATTTGTACCTTGGTGGGATTTCCACTTAATTAGACTAACAAATTAATGCAGAGCACATAAGCCAAAATGTGTGTGCCAGAAGATTAATAATATTAGTAGCAGTAGCTTTTTGTAAACAAATGGATTATGTGTTTTTTTTTTTTGTTTTTGAGCAGAGCTGAAGAATTGCTGTATTCGCTTGGGAGAATGAATAGGCAAACTAGACATGCCACACAGTGTGCTGGCTAGTAGAAGAGAAAATTATCTTTGAGTTAATTGCTTCAGTTATTTAGGCTCCAGCTTTTCTTGCCATTGAGATTCTTTGCTTAAAAACCCCTAGGCATGAAGAAACCAGAGCCAGGAAAAATCAGGAGGATGCCGAAAGCTTTAGGTACTTTCTGCATCTTATTAAAATAGAGTTCATTTCTTAATACCTTACTTTTGGATAGATTTTATTTTATTTTGTTTTACGCTATTCCTTGTATCGAGCTCACTGTCTCTATCACTCCATTCGTCCCTCAGTGTAACAACTGGTAACCACCCAGGAATCCTTTGTAGAATTTTGGCTTACTTTCATGTTTAGTAGATGGCAGATCAGAATAATAAAATTCACTACAGGAATTTCCATTTACTGTAGCATAAGTAGGTGAGACACCTCTCTTACACGGCCAGTTACCAACCCCGGAGATGTACAGTAAAATAGCATCACTTGATCTATATTTCCAATGAAGGATTAGTGCATTTTGCAAAGATCTAAGACGCCATTTCCTTTTGCTTCAACTTTTATTTATAGCTGTCTAAGAAATGTATTTTCTTGAATGTATATTTTTTCAGGTTTCTAAAAGGAAACATGTTAGGTTTACTTTATTTTCTCATTAATTAGTTGTACAACTATGGAAGAAAAGGCATTTTTCTGTTTTGGTGTTGACACTTACTGATTAGAGCAATTGATTTTGTTTGCTAAAAATGCCACCTTTTGGGACAGCACTTTATTTCATATGTTATGTTCATATATAGCTACTGTGGCAAGCGGCTGGGGGTGGCACCCAGCCTGGATGCCCGGAAGAACCGGAGGAGGGATTACACCTCCTCCAGACCACGAGGGGACGACCACCCTGGTGGCTTTGCCAACCACTGGAACTGAGCTTGGAAGCTCAACCCTACAGGGGCCCGTGGTCACCGCCAGGGGGCAACCCAATGCCTGGAGAGCCCTGGTCCTCAGCACTTCCGCCACACCCAGAAGTGCTGGGGGGAACACGACCAGGGACACCCGGAGTGCTTCTGGGTGCGCAGCTGGTACTTCTGCCACACTGGGGAGTGCCGGTGGAAGATTATCGGGAGGCACCTGGAGCACATCCGGGTGATTATAAAAGGGGCCACCTCCCTCCGTTCAGTGGCTTGAGTCGGGAGTGAAGAAGGACGGAGCTCGGTAGGAGTGGAAAGGAGGCGGCCTGAAGAGAGATGCATTTTGGATAGACCTGGACTTTGGGGGAGTTTTGGGGTTGTGTGTTTCACTTATTTGTAAATAGAATGTACAATAAACGTGTATTGGGTGAACCATTGGTGTCTGCCTGTCTGTGTCAGGGCCGAGCTCCACACTACATTCAGTGTTTCCATTACATAGAAAGTTTGGTTTTCTCATTTGCATATACAGTATATTTGATCTTATCTGAATTTACCTTTATATTATAACTATGCTAATTAAGTTAAACTGCTCATTAAGAGTGGAAGCATGTAGGTGTTATTTCTGTCTTTAGCTACTAAAAATGTTATAGTGTATCAGAAGTTTTGTTTTTACACTGTAATGATTTTCTAACACTGTTCAATCAGATGTGTGCCCCCTGTGTTCTAGAATAACATTTATTAAAAATATTCTTTATTCCAGGCATACATTTGAATTTCTCTGGCTCACTGTCTTCCTGTACTGTAATTATACCTCACACATCAAATGCAGCGGTCAGGTGACATACTGTAGGTGCAAAAGACAATTAGCTATAAAAGAAAATACAAAAACGCCCTGCTCATAGTGCAGTTAAGCCTTAAACCATGAATTTAATTTACCACTTTAACATACAATGCCAAGTCCCTTATTTCTCTAGGCAGGATTTCCTTTCTCCCTGTCTTCCACAGCCTCTGACTCTGTTATTGACCTTAGCCACTCTTCCCAATCTTAAGCTGTTGTCTCATACTCATAGTGTGCTTGTTTTTAGAGGAACCATTTAATTATAAGAATTAGAATTATGTAGTTAATGTGTTTTTTTTTTGTTTAATATCATCTTTGGTTTCTCCCTGTGTCTGCTTAGGGTTTCCTCCGGGCGCTCCGGTTTCCTCCCACAGTCCAAAGACATGCAGGTTAGGTGGATTGGCGATTCTAAATTGGCCCTAGTGTGTGCTTGGTGTGTGGGTGTGTTTGTGTGTGTCCTGCGGTGGGTTGGCATCCTGCCTGGGATTGGTTCCTGCCTTGTGCCCTGTGTTGGCTGGGACTGGCTCCAGCAGACCCCCGTGACCCTGTGTTCGGATTCAGCGGGTTGGAAAATGGATGGATGGATGGATGGATTTCTGATATCATTTCCGGTTTGTTTTTGACTAAGAAATTTTAGTGAGCTCTCCAGAACTCGACTCATAGTGTATTGACGTTTGCAACCACTTACGTCTTTCCTTACCATCCCATAAATCTTTGTGACTTGATTCAATTCAAATTTGCCAGCAAGGACATATCTGAAATGATGGTCATGACAGCGTGGAGTCAGAGGTCCAACTAGGCAAAACCGTCACAAGGTGTACCCTAGGGCAGGGGTTGCCAACTCCAGTCCTAGAGGACCACCGTGGCTGTAGGTTTTCATTTTGACCCTTTTTTAAATGAGAGCCCTGTTTGTGCTGCTAATTAACTTCTTGTGAATTCATTTTAATTGACTTCTCTTTTAAGATTTGTTCCCCTTAATGTCTTCACTGTTCTTCTGAATTACTTCATTCCTTTCCTTATATGGCCCCCAAAGAGAAATGAAATGTGAAGTGAGGGAGCCAAGAGAAGACCAACTAAGTCAGGGCCTCAAACTCCAACCAATTTCACTCCAACCAGCTGCTTAATGAGGTGCTGATTCTTGTTGTTAATTAAACCCGTTCTTTATTTCTATGGCTTGTTGCTGCTATAATGGTGCATTAGCAGACATTTACGAAACTGTTGATTTTCTCTTTTCTAAGAGCACTGTTAAAGTGTTTTGTGGACCTGAGCAGATCAGCATTCCTGAGACCTTCACTGTTCTTTATTTTCATATATTGTATAATGGACGCCAGTTGTTTTGGCACATTTTGTATCTCATTATTGTTTGGCTGCTAATTAAGGAAAACGAAACAATTAAGGGGCCTAAGTTTTCAAGAGCAAGTCAATTAAAATTAGTTCAAAAGAAGTTAATTAGCAGCAAAAACAGGTCACTCATTAAGAAAAGGGTTTGAATGAAAATCTGCAGCCATGGTTGGTCCTCTAGAACCGGAGTTGGTGACCCCTGCACTAGGGGAATTACACCCATATTCTCCAATTACATTTAAAAGATTAAAGCCAACTGTCCATCCATAGTTTCCACACCACTATGTCTGACCACCTTTTCTGTCAGGTCAGATAACATGAAACTTCTAAAATGAGTCTCAAGTTCAACTCTGTGAACCTTTGTGCAAGTGATGAGAAGCCATCACACTCTGGTCACTCTGAGATACTTGATTTATTGCAACTTTTTTTTTTTCTGGAAGGTTTACCCCAAATCCTGGAACACATAATCACAGGCTTCCCTTTCTTTACAAAGCTTGTCGAAAAATCCCTTTGTAAAGTACATTTTTGAACCTAAAAGCATAATTACCATTAATTTAAATGAAAAAAAAAATTTCCTTGCCCCAGAATACAACTCTGATTTATCCTCAGATAATACCAAAATACATGAAAATTAAGAAAAATTAATGTAATAATAACAGTCATTAAACCAAACCCTATTAAGGCATTTTAATCTTCACTAAATTATGTTTAATAAGGCTATTTGCTTATGCCTTATTGCTGTGATTAGGTATTTTATTTAATTTTTTGTGGCATTTGGTGATGCCTTTTTCATAATGTATGCATCTATTTAGGGGCTTTGAACATCGAGGAATCAAAAAATAACATTAGTTTGTCATTTTATGGCAATTTGAGAAAGTAGAAAATATTTTATCGCTTTGCTTTGACATCATTTTCTTTGACCTTGGATGCCAACATTTTGTACACTTTTCTTTTGCCGGTTGCTTTGTCATTGTTCTGGGCGACGTCCAAGGTCACACTGCATGTGTCATTAGGGCTCAATTGTAACTCTGAATGACAGATAATGTTAGATTTTTGGTTATGATTTCTCCTTCGTTTATGCTTTATCTTTTAATCCTCTTCAATAAAAAAATCTTGCTTACTTCTTTTACATGCACTTCAATACCCCGATTATTCAAAGAAACCTGATTTATAAAATGCCATGTAAATCCTTATTCCGATTAAGACATTGGGTTATTGGCTTCTTAGAATCCTGATTAACAGAGGTAGATTTCTTGATGATAAGCTCAATTCAAAGTGTTAAACTCAGCAACACAATCTTGAGAGCACTAGGTGATACAAGGTATCTGATTACTTTTTAAAATGACAAACAACCTAACACAATACTTACCTTATAGAAGTAAAAATACCTGTGTTATTATTATTTCAGCAGCACTGTGTG
Organism: Erpetoichthys calabaricus; assembly: GCF_900747795.2. Lineage (NCBI taxonomy): Eukaryota > Metazoa > Chordata > Cladistia > Polypteriformes > Polypteridae > Erpetoichthys > Erpetoichthys calabaricus. Next base: position 105,980,889 of record NC_041396.2, on the reverse strand, counting down.
TAAGGCAAGAAGCACACATATCGGGTTCATTGCAGGGCTCAATTGCAAAGCCAAGCAGAAAAGAGTTTGCTGCATGCAATCTGGTAACAGAAACCTACAAATAAAGTGTTTGTAAAACACAGGGAATTTATCACAGGTTCCATGCTTATTTTCTGATTCATGGAGGCTGATGCTGATGTTTAACTCTTTTTTGCACAGTTTAGTGATGTTGGAGTGTTTTGACAGAGGAGAACTCCAGAAGATCACATGCACATGTAAATGCATTTTGAATCAAAACATTTACCACTTCGAGTTTCGCATACAATGGAATTTTCTTTTGATCTTCATTGGACTTTTTCTAACTCTTTCAAGATTGTTTTTGGAACCATGCGAAAAACATGTGACCGTAACACACTGCATGTTCATTGTACTATATAGCATATGAATTCAGTGTTATCTGTGAAAACGACTGAGACTGCGATTGTATATCACCATCATGCAGCTAGCCTCAAAGCTCCACTCCAATCTGTACTCCACATGTACTTGGAATGACTGTGAATATTATTGGAAGTTAGCATTAGTGGCACATTTTTCAAAATCAACCCAGACTCAGCTTCATTTTGATTCATAAGGAATACTCCACATAAAAATTTTGGTTTTTAATATGTAGTTTTTAGTGTTGCCTAAAATTCTTAATCTAATGTTTTCATGCTGAATGGAGATAACAAAGCTTCTGATGGAGTATGTGTCTAAGGTGACCAATACTCGACAACAGCAAACAATATCAAAAATGTCCATGAAAAAAATCTTGTTTCTCGTGGCACATAATCCACAAGTCAAGTTATCCAGTTATGTGCTCACAACATCCCAAACATATGAATTTTATTAAATTATTGATATGTAAACCGCTTCAGGAAAATACCCTCATGAACAAAAATGGAATGTGCTTAGATGCCAAAGAGCATTTGAATTGTAGTCCAGTATATGTATGAGGTATAGTCTTCAACTGCTAAAGTTTTCACTGCATTTTCTTTAAAATTTAATCTTTACTTCTACATGTCTTTCAGTGCACACGTTTTGTTGATATTACATCAACCACAATGTTAGCCAATGAATAAGATGTTACTGAGATCGAGTCTTAAATTCAAGTGCTCGGTCACATTTTAACACGTTCACAAGTGTGTTTTACTGGAAATAGTTTATTTAACAATATTTTGGAAAAAAATATACATATTTTGAATATCGCAAGCATGAAACTAGATGACTTGACATGTGGATTATGAGACAAAAGTAATGTGAGATTTTATTAATTGATATTTTTAATATTGTTTTCTGTTTTTCAGCATTGCTTACAATAAAAAAACTTTTTTGTGAGAAACTTTGTTATCTCTGCTGTGCCTGAAAATTTTGGACTAAAATGTTTCTCAGCTATTATTGCAAATTACATGGGATAAGTGACATAAAAAATATCGTTTTTTTGGTTAGAGTATTCCTGTAGGTGACTTTGTAAAGTGGTTGATCATAATTCTGGGAAAAGTGTATTGAAATGCCTAAACACATTTTTTTTTAACTTTGCAGAGAGAATTTTTTGGCTTTAATCTTAAAATAGTATCATCTCCATATTTGGTTGATTTTAATAGTTAACTTTACATCAGTTTTCTTTATCTGTTAGCGCTAGCATAGAAAAAAGTTATCGTCAAAAAGCAGTTAAATTGCACAAACATAAAGTTGTGTTAAACTCTTACCTGTTTGAATGGTTTAACCATTATGAATGCATTGCATTACTAAAAATTGCTGTCTTTTCAACAGACTAAAACTGGACATACTTCTAAGTTGTATTAATTATGACATTTTTACTACTCTGGGGAAGAAAGAGGAGGTTTTGTTGTTAGTTCAAGATAAAACTGTTTCCAAACTTATACTGCTTCTTTGCAGTACCTGCACCATTCAGGCTTTACTAAGTGAAAATGATATGGGATATGACATCTAAACAGTGGGGTCTAAAAAGAAAAAAAGTTGATGCCTGAAGAGAAATGCTAGAATCCTGACATGATGTAGTAGTGTTTTTATTCTAAAATGTAGGGACCCCTTTTCCCTTTTCTTCCATATTATAGACTGGAGACACATTTAGTCTAGACAAAATTTCAAAAGCCTGATGTCCAATGACACAGTTTAGCAAGCATCAGACAAATTTCATTTGTATAGCAACTTTCTGTAGTGGAAAGGATCCCACGTAGCAATGAAAGAACAGAGCTGTATGTTACTTACCATATGCAGTATGGCACATTCCCCCAGTTTCAGTTTAAGGACAGTAACATTTTTCTCTATATATTTCTCCTCTTACAAGATCTCTTTTGTGAATGATCTTTACCCTTCTTGCCTTTATAAGAACAAAACTGAAAACTTTAGGCAACAAGCAATACTGAATATCACTGTAATACGAGGATCAGACACCTCTCTGACCATACTTTATTTATAGAGGCAACACTTATCCCACGGATTATAGAAGGACAGACACTAAAAGGAAAAAAGATGAAAAAGCCTCATTTAAGTTGTCTTCCATGTCAGAAGCCTTTGTCTGCAGTTCAGTGCTGGCATTGTGGTGTATGAAAACCATGTAGGCCCTAAGCAAGGGGAGTTAAGAAGCAGCTTGAAGGTGTTGGCTGTCAGTACCATAAAACAAGCATCACTTATTGCTTGACTTATGTGCTTGGCACCCATTCAGACTACTTCCTCTTATATTCCTTTTCCTTCTCTTTTTGTTTTAATTTTTGCTTCTGGGTTTGTTACCATGGGATCAAAACAGTGATTTAAAATAAGACCATGTGCTTCATCTTTTTCATAATGACGTTTGAACCAGTAATGTCATCAAAAAAGTGACTCCACAAGATAAATGTTTCAAGGTTTTACATCCATATAATGCTATGCATTGCCGGCCAAGTCAACAAAAAGGGAGAAAAGGGGCGGCTGAAGGAGAGAGAGGCAGGGATAAGTAATTCAGCAAGACTCTGGTAATTTGCTGTTTTTTTCCTACAGGCCTTCTGACCTTTTCTGGCCTAGAAGACATTAAAGGAAATGCCTCACATTCCACCACTTGAGTTTGTGTCTTTTTATGCTTTGGCAGGATTACAGCACTGAATATTTGCACTGGGGAGCTAGTCATGCTATTCACAGGCTCCAATGTGCACAGAGGACAGAAACCCTGCCAAAAGCAACATGTTTCTGCTCTCTGCTCTGGGCCTAACGCTGCTGAATAGTTTGTTGTTTCAGAGGGCGGCTCATGCGGAGGGGAAAAAAGGGAAAAAAAAAATGAACACCTCCAGACTTGTGATCCTTTTTTTTAATCCCCCCCAAACTGAGCAATTAAGTTCAACAGAGCCAAATTTCAGTTTGTGAAGTTAGTCATTTGTCTCATTATTTCATTTATTCCCCCAATTTATGTATTTTTCAAAGACAATTTCTACAGTAGCATCTCTGCTTTCATTTTTTTATGCAATACCTTCAAGTGATCTAAAGAATGGGCAGTAAAGGATCAAAAATCCAAAATGATCAATACTAAAAAATTCTAAAGATAGTATAACTGTAAAAAATGCAGCTCTGAAAAAAGAGAACACAGCTAGAATAGGGGAGTACTTGACTGTAAAATGCATTATTCTTTCATAAATTAAACCCCTTTCATATCACTTTTTTGCTGTTGGGAATACCTCCTCATTGCATTTTCACTTATTTAGTTTTGTTTATCAAGGAATACACTTAACGATCACTGCCACCCTTTCATTTGAAATTTCATATTATCTTCCTACTGTACTTGTTTTTATTTCTTCCATGAATCCTGGGTTGCTCTCACTTCATTGCCTAGTGTTTGTAAGCTAAGTCCCTGTGGTGGACTATCATTCAGTTTTACCTAAAATCCTTGCTTGAACTGTGGATGTTCTGAAGTCTCAGAAAGGATTGCTACAGTAACTTTTCACTATATTTGCACTATTTAAAAATTACCTCTTTTTTTTTACAGACAATGACCCTTACTAGCTTCTTTTTCTTGTCTTTTTGTTGTGAGAATGGTGGGCATGATGAGTAGAGAGCACAAGAACAACTAACAGTGGAGGCGTAGGGAATATTTTTGAAGAATATTCAATATGGGAGTACACATCTCAGATTGAAAGCATAACCATTTATGTTTTTTTTTGTTAAATACTGAAAAAACATGCAGAAAAAAAGCATCCCTGGAGAAGCATAAAAGGAAAAGCAAAACATTTAAGTCACAAAATAATTTCTTTTATAATATTCCGCGTTACAGGCTTTTATACAGCTTGAATAAAGATTGTTAGTGCTCGGTATGTACTGTTGTGTAGCCATAGGCAACAGGAAACCAAAGAAGAAAAAAAATGAGAGAAAAATCAATCATCTTGTTAATTTCAAGGAATTTGTAATTGACATATTAACAATAAAAAATGGTATTAATTCTCACATGTCCCACTTCTATTCAATACTGTACATAATACTTCTGTTAAAAAGCCCATTACCCTTTCTGTTTTACATGTGTTGGTCTATTAATTTAATATTGCTGGTCAATAAATTTGGCCTGTAATGTTGCAGAAAAACAATATAAAATTTATTTTGTTGAACACCAAAATGTTAAAAGGGGAAGCAAGATAAAGGTTTATGACACAGCGACAGTTCAGAATAGCAACCCCAGGAGCCATGGCCCACATTGATAACATACGAACAAACACAGTAAAGATATTTTATGGATTTAGCAAGTACTTCTCAATGATCAATTCAGACTTTCAACAGCATTTTCAGTTTATCTCCTGGAGCTGGAGTCTATAATAATGAAGCTATCTATTTATAACTGCCTGCCTACCTTAGATACTGTATAGGAGGGTGCACAAATGTATTCATGCATGAACAACAGTATTGCACAAAGACACCAAAAAGGCACACGTTATTCATTTATTGTATTACAGTCATGTTTAAGTTTCTCAAACTCCATAAAGTACATATTCATTAGAATGTTGCTATAGTATGTATGCTTGAGATAATTTGCTGACTTATATCATCTTCTATAAATACTTATGATATAAACAGTGAACAACTGTTGATGGTCTGCTTTCTAGGTGCTTATCTGTTATTTCATGAAGTGTTGAGTAGTTTGAATTAGATTTCTCAATTACCACATGAAGCGCTCTATGAGGTATTCTATCTTATTTAGTAAGTCCAGGCATGAAATACAGGGATGCTACCAGGATACAGTTAGTTCCTGCCTTGTGTCTGATGTTTTCACATCCTGTCATAGACAAAACGGATTTAGGAAATAGCTAGCTGGGTGTAAGTAAGAGTTCATATAGAGTGCAGCAATGACTCTTTCAAATCTTTTAAGTCATTGAAACCACACATTTTGTGATTGTATGAATCAATGTCTTATCACTGGATTATTTGTACTCTAGCATCTGGGCTCAGGCTGTTGGTCTGAATTATGCAGCATGCAGAAAATATTAAAATAATCTTTCAAAAATATTCTCTGTCCTTTAACTCTGCACTGTATACTCCATGGGAAACGAAACAAGCCCCTAGTGTTTTAAATAAAAATGTAACGATTTATATTACATCGAACAGCAATTAATCACGTAACGGGACCAGGGAGCTAGCTGAGGCATTTCACAAGTACTACTCATAGAAAGCGAAGACTGTTGGTGTGTAGGATTCTTTTTCAAGGTTTACAATCTTTTTTCTATTTTCTGAATGACTACCTTTATCTAAAATTGAAGAATCAATTTGATTCATTCTTTTAAACTTTGTGATATTGGCGCCGACCCGACACAGACTAACACCAGAGGCACGGGTAAAATAAACAAAAAGATTTATTTTTTTCTTCAGCCGTGGGGCACGTCTTCACCGTGTCCCACAGGCCCTACACAGTCCCCAAAACACACGCACAAAGAAAAATCACCCCAAATCACACTCTTTGTCTTCCTCAACTCCTCCCAGGCAGCTTTGTCCTCCTCCTCCTCCCGACTCTGGCACCTTGAGTAGTGGCTGCAGGCTCCTCTTATAGCCCACCCGGAAGTGCTGCAGGTGCTTGTTGACCTACTTCTGGCTGCACTTCTGGGTGTGACTGCACTCCCACCCAGATGGGCTTGTTAAGCCGTGCAGTTCTACAGTATGCAGCTCCCTCTGGCGGAGGCCACGGAGCCCAACCAAGATGAGCTCCAGTGTTCCACAAAAGTGACTCCGACGCAACCCAGAGGGGCTCCCTACAATGGTTCTGAAGGACATAGCGCGGCTCCCATGGCTGCTCCCCCGGATCTAGTGACAAAGGGGCGTCCTGGCCGTCCACCACAACTTATATTTACAGTATAAGCCGTTTGCACTACCTTCTTTTTGTAAATGCTGAAAAATAACAACACAGTATGCAAAACAAAGGCATATCAGTAAACACACAAAAAAAAACATGCAATGCATACATAATGTACAGTATATATAAAGTGTTTTTTTTTCCAAAAATTCAAAAATAGCATTATTTGTCCTGTTAAAGTATGATGAAACCTAGAAAGAACAATTTATTTTAGTGCATATGACAGAATTATTTCCTAATTCACATCACAACACATGCATACATAAATATCCTTATTAACAAAGTACACTTTTACCATAGTAGGCTATTTTCAAATTTCTTAGGTTGATCAGCAAATACGTGCTTAGGAAATTAATAAATGGATTACTGGATCTGTTTCTGTTTGCTTTGATATTACAATTGGGAATCTATGAGCTTTGACTCAGTTGCAATTAATTTGAAAATGAAGAAACAGTCATTCAAATAATAGTGTTTTCTGGCAATAGTGGGAATGAAGATAGATAGATAGATAGATAGATAGATAGATAGATAGATAGATAGATAGATAGATAGATAGATAGATAGATAGATAGATAGATAGATAGATACTTTATTAATCCCAAGGGGAAATTCACATACTCCAGCAGCAGCATACTGATAAAAAACAATAAATTAAAGAGTGATAAAAATGCAGGTATAACAGACAATAACTTTGTATAATGTTAACGTTTACCCACCCGAGTGGAATTGAAGAGTCGCATAGTGTGGTGGAGGAACGATCTCCTCAGTCTGTCAGTGGAGCAGGACAGTGACAGCAGTCTCTCGCTGAAGCTGCTTCTCTGTGTGGAGATGATACTGTTCAGTGGATGCAGTGGTTTCTCCATTATTGACAGGAGCCTGCTCAGTGCCCGTCGCTCTGCCACGGATGTCAAACTGTCCAGCTCCATGCCTACAATAGAGCCTGCCTTCCTCACCAGTTTGTCCAGGCGTGAGGCGTCCTTCTTCTTTATGCTGCCTCCCCAGCACACCACTGTGTAGAAGAGGGCACTCGCCACAACCTTCTGATAGAACATCTGCAGCATTTTATTGCAGATGTTGAAGGACGCCAGCCTTCTAAGGAAGTATAGTCGGCTCTGTCCTCTCTTGCACAGAGTATCAGTATTGGCATTCCAGTCAAATTTATCATCCAGCTGTTCTCCCAGGTATTTATAGGTCTGCACCCTCTGCACACAGTCGCCTCTGATAATCACAGGGTCCAGGAGGGGCCTGGGCCTCCTAAAATCCACCACCAGCTCCTTGGTTTTGCTGGTGTTCAGGTGTAAGTGGTTTGAGTTGCACCATTTAACAAAGTCCTTGATTAGTTTCCTATACTCCTCCTCCTGCCCACTCCTGATGCAGCCCACGATAGCAGTATCGTCAGCGAACTTTTGCACATGGCAGGACTCCAAGTTGTATTATGTATTAAGTGTATATAGGCTGAACAGGACAGGAGAAAGTACACTCCCCTGCGGCGCTCCTGTGTTGCTGACCACAATGTCAGACCTGCAGTTCCCGAGACGCACATACTGAGGTCTGTCTGTAAGACCACCTTCTCCTGGTATGCAAACTGCAGAGGGTCGAGGGCGTGGCGGACCTGTGGCCTCACGTGGTGAAGCAGCAGCCGCTCCATGGTTTTCATCACATGCGACGTCAGAGCGACAGGCCGGAAGTCATTCAGCTCACTAGGACGTGATACCTTTGGGACTGGGGTGATGCAAGATATTTTCCAAAGCCTGGGGACTCTCCCCTGTTCCAGGCTCAGGTTGAAGATGTGCTGTAGAGGACTCCCCAGCTCCAACGCACAGGCCTTCAGCAGTTGGGGCGATACGCCATCTGGACTTCTGCTTTGCTGGCACAAAGTCTCCTCAGCTCTCTGCTTACCTGGGCTGCTGTAATTGTGGGTGGGGGGAAACTCTCTCCTATGCTGGTGTCAGCAGAAGGATGGGTGGTGGGTGCAGTACTCCGAGATGAGAGTGGGTTAGGGTGGTCAATATGATAATAATGAATGTGGGTCCAGTACTGTTTCACATATTAAGTAGAATAGAATTTGCACTTTATAGTGTAAATGGGGCAGCATGGTGGCGCAGTGGGTAGCGCTGCTGCCTCGCAGTTGGGAGATCTGGGGACCTGGGTTCGCTTCCCGGGTCCTCCCTGCGTGGAGTTTGCATGTTCTCACCGTGTCTGCATGGGTTTCCTCCGGGCGCTCTGGTTTCCTCCCACAGTCCAAAGACATGCAGGTTAGGTGGATTGGCGATTCTAAATTGGCCCTAGTGTGTGCTTGGTGTGTGGGTGTGTTTGTGTGTGTCCTGCGGTGGGTTGGCACCCTGCCCAGGATTGGTTCCTGCCTTGTGCCCTGTGTTGGCTGGGATTGGCTCCAGCAGACCCCCGTGACCCTGTGTTCGGATTCAGCGGGTTGGAAAATGGATGGATGGATGGATAGTGTAAATGTGCTAATGGTTATTTTTCACAATGGTACAGTTGCTGTTTCCAACTTTTTTTTTTATCAGTTTCCCACTGAATTTAGTAGGATGTATTAAAGATTTGAAATAAATTATCTAGTGAAATGTATACATAGATCGAATGGTTAGAGTTATATTAAACGAATTCAGCAATATGTCTTAGCCTGTGCCACTGCAAAGCTGGGGAACAGAAACAGACCAGAATAAAAAAGAATTTTGTTTCTTTGGTACCACAGAGACAAAATGTCATGAGACATTTTAATCACTTGAAGTATATTTATATACAGGGCAAAGAGAGAATCTCCCCGTACCACTCAACTGAATACTCAATCAGTGGCAGCATCAAACACACTGACTATACTAGTAAAGCCAAAGAACAATGAATTGTGTGTCTGTTCAATTCAGATCAAAACTAAAGATTTTGGTTGGGCAGCAATCCTGCTGGGCTTATCTCATGCAACAGTGCTGGGTGAACGGAAAGTCAGCCACTGTAAGAAAAACATCCAACTAACATTTTGACTCTAGAAATAGGGTTTAGAGAAAAAGGGCCAAATGTGGTTCATGTAAGTGGTATAGAATAACATTAAGAGTCACGGTCAGTTATCCAATATTGAGTAAAGTATGCCAGATGCATAGCTTATACCTTGTTAAGGAAAGGGCTTGGCAGCAGACAACTAAACAGTTTTACTCTTGTCAGTTGAAAATAAAAAAGAAACTCAAAAGACACTGGTCTAATGAATCCTGGTGCTTTCAGGTTGGTGCTTATGGGAAGACAAATATGGAGTAAAAATCCTTTGAGGCTATGAATCCATCCTCTTGGATATCAACAGTACATGTGGTATTGTAGTAGTGTGGGGTTGTGCATTTATGAATCACTTGATATGAGCTGATATGAGAAGTACGGCACAAGACTCAGGTAAGCATACAATAGTTGTAGTACATGACAGTGAATTCAGCTTAATGATGTTAACTCTTCTGCCACTAGATCTAAATCTACCCAGGCATCAGTGGAAGGAGATGTCACAATCTGTTCAGAATGGAGACCCCTTTCCTATCTATTTACAACAAGTATGGAATCCATTGCAGTTAAAATAAGCTAGCATCCTTATATAAAACTTTGTATTTTTTTTTATCGGATATATTTATGCTGTGTTAAGGGCAAGCAGGGAACCGGCAATTTAAAAGACACATCTTTTCATTCTTGACATCACTGCTTGCGTGCTCACAAAGCAAGCAGTTTTACTGATGCACAACAAGATTCTGAGCCCTACATCCCTCTTGATACCTTTTGGTTTGGATAACATTGTTCACAGGGCACTAAGACTGCCTATTTTTAGTTTTCATTGATCAAAAAAATAGTACCACTTCTAACACCGTGCAAGCCATAACAATAATTTCTAACATTTCAGACAGTTTTGCAGGATATCAGAAGTTACTTGCGAGAAAACAAAGGACAGAATAATTTGTGGCCTTTGACTCTTACATTTTGCAAATTAGGACATTCTTGTCATGTCGATGTTTTAACTTCCAATTTCCAATTAATACTGAGATTAAAGAAAATTAACGGATGTTAAAGATAGCGCTGCCAGGCAAGTGGAAAAGAAGAAGGCCTAAGAGAAGGTTTATGGATGTGGTGAGAGAGGACATGCAGGTGATGGGTGTGACAAAGCAAGATGTAAAGGACAGGAAGATATGGAACAAGATGATTCGCTGTGGCAACCCTTAATGGGAGCAGTGAAAAGAAGAAGAAGAATGAGATTAAAGAAAGTTCACTGACCATTAAACTTGTTTTGAGCTTAGTATCCTGACATCCACCTTTTATGCTTATTAATCTCCCCATTTTCAGACCTGTAGCTTTGTATTTTGACCTGTGTTCGGATTGTCTGACTGAAAAGTTTGCATACCTGATAGTAGTATTACTAGCAGTAGTAGTGATAGGTCACCAAACATAGTTTCCAGCTGTGTTTTCTTCTTTCCTGATAGCTACTGCTTCTGAATTCGATCCAATTTTTTTAAGTGTTGCAGAAAGAAATATTCCAGCACAATTTGCAGGAAAAATCTTGAGTGTAATCTTTACTGAGGATGTTATATTGATTATTATTATAGGTTTGCGACACACAGTTGTGGTTGTTCACATGACTAATCTCCCTTAAGCACAGTAATTTTGATTTCTGCTTACAGCCTAAGGATTTAACTCTGTTCATGCAAATATATCCATAATAAAAAATAAAGGGTGAAATTGTATAGAGTATATATACAGTAGCTTATAGTTTCTTAATTAAAATCACTGATACCAAAAATGCAACATTAGTGTAATTTTCCCACATGAAATTATAGATTCATTGCATTCCTTCTGTACCACCAGAAGAGGTAAATGAGGTAAATGAGTGATGTGAATAATAATCTTTTCTAGACTATCGAATTGTATGGGTTTTGCCCTCTATAGTTCTTTTATCTGTCTAATATACAATGTGCAACTGCTCATTATAATGATTACATAGTAACCAGTATTATCGTACTCCGCATATGAGTTGTTTTGTCATTGAAAAGAATTGACTTTATTTTTGTAAAGCTATATATTTGAGCACAATTCCTAAGTTATGTAAAACTGCTCTTTCCATCCTGTTTATAAGATTAGGATGTATTATTCAAACCTTATTCATTTAACACTTTTTAATTGTTTAATTTTTTATTTTTTGTATTAATTACAGTGATAAACATTATAGAATAAGAGTCATGTATTCTACAGCAGGTTAAGGTGGAAACGTTCATTTTGCATTTCTTATTCACTCATTTGATTGAATACATCTACCCATAAAATTGCTGTCTTGTGTTCCTTAATTTTAATAGCAATGGCTGCCCTGGTCAATGATATCCAGCACTGAAGACAAAATAAAATCCCTAATCTAACACAATAAATGTGTAAAATCAGTAACATTTTTTGCAGATGTTTAGGCTTTGTGCATAGGTGTGTGTTGCTCACACACAAATAACTTGCTCTCAAACATCTGGGTGTGCTTTAAAAGGGAAAGCAATTAATTCTAACTTCATATTAAATTCATCATGAAATTCTTTGTGTAAATATGATTAAGTTGCCAGAGTGACTGTGTCCTGCAGCCTGCAAGTGATCACTGAGATGTTTCCGGACTGCTGTGATTACCTACTTGAATTGATAAGTAGACTAATGGAGGGATTATGGCACATTATTTATCAAGAGCAGCCTGAAAGTGAAGCTTTGATATCACTGGGGTCGCAAGGCTAAACAGTTCCACTCATCACTTGAAGCTCTCTTTTTATTGGTCTGTCATAGGAAAAAGGGCTTTGGAATTTGCATAGCTATTAATATTCATCGTGTATCCTGAAACTGTTAAATGATTAAGCTTTTCCAAACTATGTTGCAGCTGAATGACTTATTGCCTAGAACAGCTTTCACCAACATGTCTTGCCTTTGATGAGCTCGAACTAATTCTGCAAATTATTTTTCTGGATGATGGCAACCATTGTAGATGACCTTCTTTAATGTTGTAGGGCTCTCAAGCAGCTTCCTTGCTACATTAAATCAAGCAAACAAAAAAAAACAAGGGTGTGTGTTCAGTCTTTATATCGCCCTCAACCAAACCACTGTCAGGCTAAAACGTATTAGACACACATCGATCCAATAGTTGATGAGGAGAATCTTTCTTGCATATCTCCAAATAATTAAAATAGGATGGTTTCCTTAGCTGCCTGTGGAGACAAACCTCAGAAGCATCAAAATAATATCCCATGGGCCCAGTGTGTTTTACTAAAGCTGGTATGGATAAAAATTCTGAGTTAACCCATTGTGTACATTACAGACTCCATTTAACATTGAGAAAAAGTAAAACATTCTGCAAGGCAGGGAACAAGCAACCCTGAGTGGAACACTTGTCCGTCAATGTATTTTATACTTGAGCATTACAATTATTACTGATTCCATGTGTGTCTGTCCAGTGTTCCAGTGACTAAGAACCTTATTTATGTTGAGTTATCTATAATTGGTAATACAAATATGCAACTTGTCACAACCAAATAATATTCTAATGCATATGAGCAAGATGTTTTATAAATGTTAGCATGACTTTAGCGCTTTTATGCAAAGTTGCCGGTTACCCTAACAGGCATGTCTTGGGACTGTTGGTGGAAAACTTGGAGAAGCACAAACATGGTATACTGACAGGAACCGAATCCTACTGACAGCTACAGGAAAGTCACATAACACGTCCACAAACAAATCTCGATGATGAACTAGGAACTATAACATAGCAAGACACTGCCACATATAGCAAAGTGAAAGATCAGCTTGAAATTCTACATGAACTGCAAGAATGAATGACTTAGAACTCATGCCCAAGATCATCTCTTCTCCAACCTTGTGGCTATCCCAATGTGCAGACTACAATTCCCATCATGCTCTGTGGAGGACAGTTTCATCAGCTCTTATACAGTTTCAATATCAGCAAAAGCGTGATGTCATCATACTTTGATACTTTATAATTTATTAATCCCCAAGGGGAAATTGCCCTAAATATTAGCTACTATGTTTTTTCTTTCCTCAACCACTTTATGATAACAATTTCATTCCCTTGCTGGAATGCAGCTTTTATGTTACAGTATGTCTGTTTCTTTCATCATCCATTGCGTTTAGTCAAATTACATTTACAAAAGACACTTTGCCCCCCTTTATTTTCATGTATACCGTTTTTGGAGAATGTATGAATCCAAAACTGGCTTATGCAGTGTTGAATCACTACCTATTATAGTGCTATATTTCATATCATCTACACAGCAACATTTGCCCTGCTATCATGCACTTTGTCAAGCATGCACTTCATTGTACTGTTTATGGCACACTTGACAATAACTCAGAAATACACAACCTTCAGTTTTTCAAAATGCTAACTCTGTTGTTCACCTGCATATCACCATTAACTTGCCAGTACAAACAGACAATCAGCCATAACTGCTTTTTGAAATAACGTGATGGATTTAAGCCACCATAAAACAGAGTCAGTTAATCCGCTAGCTTTTCTTTTTTTGATTGGTAGACATTTATGGGGCTCTCAAGAGACTGAACGAGGAGTCTGAGTGTCTGGGCTTGCGAGTGTCCTGGATAAAAACCAAGATCCAGGCCTTTAATGACCTCTTGGGCACAGCCATCAGCAGTGTGTCTATCTGCGGAGAGAGTGTTGACCTTGTTGAAAGGTTTACTTACCTCGACAGTGACATTCATGTCTCTAGTGACTCTTCCTATGAAGTCAGTAGATGGATTGGGAGAGCATGGGGGGTCATGAGGTCATTGGAAAGGGGTGTGTGCCACTCCCAATATCTATGCAAAAGAACGAAGGTCCAAGTCTGTAGAGTCCTGGTGCTTCCTGTCTGGTATATGGTTGTGAGACATGGACGCTATCCAGTGACATGAGATGAAGACTGGACTCCTTCGGTACTGCGTCTCTTCAGAGAATCCTTGGGTACCGCTGGTTTGATTTTGTGTCAAATGAGAGGTTGCTCACAGAGTCCAGAATGAGGTACATTACCTGCATGGTGAGGGAGTGTGATCCGAGGGTGATTTGGCTCACAGGATCCTCATTGTTGAGGACCTGATTGGTTGAACTAGGCCAAGGGGACACCCACATAACACCTACCTGTGGCAGATAGACGGTCATTTTCGGAGGGTGGGACTGGGCCACATGTCTGCCTTGGGGGTTTTTAACCAGGATCCTGAGCTGTTTCATCATGTGGTAGGTGCAGGAGGGTGCTGTACCAATACATGCTCTCCAGCCTGACCTGACCTGACCTGACATTTACTCAAACCCACTGTGTAATAACCCAGTGTTAATTTTTGCCTTTGATAGAAGGTTTTTGGACAATTTTTTACTTTCAGTATATTGACTGTAGATCACATTTATGACATGTATGAATATTAATATTAGCACTGTTCTGGTACTGCCCCCTTTACACAGAAATAACACTGTTATAACACACAGTGCCTTAATGTTTCATCTTATGTTTTTCATGCTCTTTTCTTTTTTTTCAATAAAACACTACTTTTGCTTTGGACTTCCATGTTACACTGCTTCCAAATGCTTTTTCATTTGTGTTGTTTGAGGACCACACAAACACATGTACGGTATCAACAACTCTTCATCTTTGCCATCCCCTGCAGTGTCTATGTATATGTGTATGGTATATGCCTACGTGTGCAAAACTCATGTTCAAGTTTATCTTCGTAATGCTTTTTATTTGAAGACCAGAAGTCCATGTGTTCCACTAGTCATATTATCAAACAAAGAATGTGAAAAAATAGGAAAAAAATTAACTCTAATGCTTAAATGTTTCTATACCAAGTATATTAGGATTAATGGTGCAGATTGTATCTCCTCTTTTTCTAACAGGCATTTTGCAACTTTTAATCTATGAATCTGTATGCAAGTAGGAGGTATGGCTAGGAGAAGGGAAACCCAGAAGAGTTGTGCCAAGCTAAGGGGATTTTAAAACCTGCTGCACTCCAGACTCTGACTAGTCAGCGTCTGTGTCACTTGGGGAAGGAAGTCTTGTTAATTTTGCCACTGCGTGCTGTAGGCATGAATGTGAAAGCTGAATTCAGTTTTTGCGGCATGGTGCCCAGATTGAGTTGATCAGCATCTGATGGCTGGATTAAGTTGCAAAATCTTCTCATGCTTCAGTGGCACTGGAGGCATTAAAACGGTATCCTGCCAACTCTGGATGCTGGGAAGGTTAACACTTACCCTGTCATCATTCTTGTTTCAGCTATGCATGGGGAGGGATTGCTGGTATGGGGTGTCCAATACAGTAGCCAGAACAGAACCCCGTTAGTAACTAGAGGAGCTGTTTGAAAAGAGCTCTAGCTGGGTAAGTGGGTTCCAGACAGTAGCTGCTTGATCATAACCTCTTTAGGCATCATTAGACCATCCAGAATCTTATCCCAAGGGACATGCTCTCTTTAACAGTTGAGACAGAATTGTAACATTAGATTAGTTTTTAATAATGAACCTGCTTCAGCTGATTCCCTTTGAAATGTGTTTCTTTTTTAGTGCTCTAATTCTTCATTAGCATTTCAGTTATTTTATACTAGATTGGAACTTTTTAAATTAGGGCCTACCTTTCAATTTAATGTTTAAAAGATTTTCTTTCTTGTTATCTTGTTCTTTAATATAACATAGCTATATACACCTTATAAATTATTACACACTAATGAAAACTCTTGGCTCCAGACATTCTCTGGGCATATGTCCTGCCAGGATAAAATGAATTCTAGTGAATGCATTTGTCTCCTTATTGTGGGTAATATTTATGCATTTGAACCTGTTTAAACACTCAGTTTGTTAACACGTCTCATATGCGAACAGGATTTGTGTGTAATAACACAAGATATAAAACATTTTCATATATGTATGTATTGCAATGAGTAAAAAATAGTAACTGAAATAGGGCCATCGTTTCTTGATTGGTGCTACACTTAAAAAACCTGCTAAGCTGTCTTCTGCAAATGTCACCTTATTTTACTTGATTTCACCTCATTAAAATGGTGTTACCTCTTCATTACCAATACAATTCGTGCTCTTTTAAATGTGTCAGTAAGATGCACTGCTCTAAAAAAGCCATTTTTTATTCTGTGCTGTTTGGATCTGATTATGTATTCAGAACTTTACTTCTAAAGTTAAATTAATTACATGCAATTAATTCATTCCTCTGAAAGGAATGAGTTTGTCAATAAATCACTAAACCCCAGCTCCCAGATATTAACATTATTCTTTATAACTGCAACAAGGGGGAACTGTAACACCTAGGAGAACTGGTGGTTTGAACATAATTTTTCTTGAGAATCTCCAGATTTTAGGGGAACGCATTAAAACATATAATCCTGGGAAGAGGTTTAAACTTCTTTCTGGAAGTTTACTGTCAGCTGAAAAGTTTATAATACGAAGGCAAAGCTTCAAACATAGACAAAAGATGTTGCAGCCCATTAGGCTGAAGCTAGTAGTGTACTATTTATAAATGTGTTTATCTAATCCAGGATGTAATTATAGCACAACTACTCCTATTTTGGATGATTTTGTGTGTATTTTTTAATCATTTACTGATGCTCATTCTAAAGTGTAACTGACTCAGCCTTGTTCTGTCCTGCAACTTTATGTGAAGCATTCCAATCCAGAAATATAATACTTTAACTGTACATTGCCTTATGTTGTGTCTACTTGGGTTTTCCCAGGCTTCTCCAGTTTCATCCCACATCCTAAAAGACATGCATGTCAGGTGACGTTCGTTTGTAGGCATGGTGTGAGGTGAACATGATGATCAGTACACTCTGAAGTGGATAGGCATCATTTTCAGGGGGTCATGGGATCCATCTGATACTGTCAAGATATGCTTCAGCACCCTGCAACCTTGAATTGCACTCAGCGGGTGAAGGTAATGGATAGATGGTGTTAGTAGGCATCTCAGTCCAGCAATTCACTTTGTGGTGCTGCTGCCCACCTGCTGCGAAACAGTGACTATCTGGTTATAAAGATGCACACTCACAAACTGTCATATTTCTGTGAACAGTATGGAGTCTCCTTTGCTGCCTAGCTCGATGGAACAGCCTGAGGAGCACTTCCGTGTGCCATCAAGAATTCTTCTCTTCCAACTCCCTTACTCCTGGATGTACCTTGTGTTGTTACATTATGTCACATAATACAGATATGGTGGTAATAATTAAAAACCAATGCTGTTTAAACAATAAATAATTTTACGTGGTTCTGAAACTATTAATCCATCCTTCCATCCATTTTGTGATCCCCCATAATCTAAATTTTGTGTAACAGGAACACAGAGCTCATCTCAGAGTGAAAAGCACACTCACATACACACCCATTCTTATTCATCTGGGCCAAATTAGAGTTTCTGCTTGGCAGCTTTACATGAGTTCTGGTTGCATGAGTTCAAGCCTGCCCAAAAGGAGATCTGCTTTCCTTTAATCTTAATTTTCTGTTATTTATTATTACTATGAATGGATATAACCAGCTGTGCTTACAAAGCAGGTGATTAACATAACAGTTACATTAAAAACTTGTATTATAGGTATGAAGGTAGTTATGTCAGCTATGGAAAACAGATGTTTTAACTTAATGAAGATAGAGGTTTCCTGGTAAGGAAGTAATTCTTTCTGTTCATGGTACAAAATTGTAGCAATGTGTTACATGGGGATTAGTATGTGCAAGTAAAAAAGTCACTGTACTCTGTACAAGTGACAAAGATACCCATGTGAAACTTTTTAATTCTATACTCCCTTCTTTGATAGATAGATAGATAGATAGATAGATAGATAGATAGATACTTTATTAATCCCAATGGGAAATTCACATTCTTCAGCAGCAGCATACTGATACAATAAATAATATTAAATTAAAGAATGATAACAATGCAGGTGAAAAACAGAAAAACAGACAATAACTATGTATAATGTTGAATGTTAACGTTTACCCCTCTGGGTGGAATTAAAGAGTCGCATAGTTTGGGGGAGAAACGATCTCCTCAATCTGTCAGTGGAGCAGGACAGTGACAGCAGTCTGTCGCTGAAGCTGCTCTTCTGTCTGGAGATGATACTATTAAGTGGATGCAGTGGATTCTCCATAATTGATAGGAGCCTGCTGAGCGCCCTTCGCTCTGCCACAGATGTTAAACTGTCCAACTCCATGCCAACAATAGATGCTGAAGTAGTATTAGAGACAGAGGAAAAACCCAAACACGCATCAAAAGAGCATGCAGACTCCTCAAAGATAGTGACCAAGCTGCAATTCAAACCCAGTCTCCTGGAGCTGTGTAACAATAGTGCCAACCACTATACCAACATAAAATAATCCAAATCTAATTAAAAATAAAAATCTAATTAATGAAAAACAATTTTTTAGAAGTGACATGTTTTTTAAAAAAATATTGGCCAAAATTGTACAGTATTTGTACAATTATTATTACCTATATAGTACATTTTCTTACAGAAAGAATCACTCAAAATGTTTTACAAAAGTTAAACAAAAAATGACACAGATGAAACATATAAATAATTGAATGAAGGAATAAAATAACAATAAAAAAGGGAAGAGTCTCTAACAGAATTAAGTATAAATTAAATTACTGTTGACTTAAGGCAGAATTTCAGCCTCTAATAGTAAAAACAGTACAGAGTCAGAGACTGATTTGATCACATACGCTATGGTCATGTTGCCAGGGAGAAAAGGTAACAAAAACTCCAGGGACCTCTTGTAATAATTGTATAATGTCGTGCATAGAATTCACAGTAAAACATGGCGTATGGACAAAAACAGAAATGTGCGTATGCACAAAAAACCCAGATGCAAAAAAATGTGCGGACGCTAACTTCCACATTCTTCCATTACATAAGTCCAAGTCAGCATGGAAATGTAACGTACGTGCATGCATCTGCCACCCCACACTGACTCCTCCCAGAATTACACCTCTTTGAACATGCAAATCAATATAAATAGCCGTTTAAGTTCAGAGTTCCGTGAGAAGACAATAGCAAAAACAAAGGGAAAAAAGAAAAATTTCAATTCATCTGTAATCTTAGAACACAGATTCTTCTAAATATTTAAGGAACATTGAAATATCTTTGTACTACATGTTTAGTTATTCTGTCCATTCTGGGTCGCGCCAGCAAGCATACAGGGCCAGGCAGGAACAATCCCTGAACGGAGCGCCAGCTCATTGCTACCGCTGTCCACAGTGCCCACACGTTTAATTATTAACAATATATGTTATTTAAATGAAGCTGAAAATGTATCTGTATAATGTAATATACATACTTTACTATATTTAATCTTAAAATGATCAAGATCTCCAAGAAGATAGTGCTTGGAAATCTAAATCGTCTTAGAAGCCAGTCTTCATCATCTGTACGAGGTGCTCTCTTCTATTGAATTGAATTAAATTCCTTTATTGTTATTGTATGGTACAATGAGAATACAATACCACCAACAACAACAATAATAATAATAATAATATACTAAAAAACAATGAAAATATACAATATAAAAGCATAAGTGCTCAGGTTGTGCAATATTACAACTGTAGTGCAAGTTTACAGCGAGGTAATTGTACTTATAAGTACAAACAGTTCTACCGGGAGCACTTGATAGAGAAACTGAGCTTGTTTATAGCTCTTGGGATGAAATTGTTTCTGAACCGTGAGGTCCCTGCGAGAAAGGCTGTGAAGTGTTTGCCGAATGGGAGAAGACTGTGCGCATGGCTGAGGCAGTGTGTGCTAGATGCTGTATCCCAACAATGTGAGCTGTGATTCCACACTCAGATGCAGTGAGTTAAAATACTCTGAGTGGTGCACTGAGAGTAACAACACTAAAGCAGCTATGGTATTAGGAATAGTTTGGTCATTCCGTGCACCATTATATGGTTACAGGTTGATTACAATCAGATGGCTTAAACTAATAAACAATATGCAGTTAATTTCAGTGTCAGGAATATGAATCTAAACAGGAACAGTAGCACTGTTTTGACACTAAGTACCACAAGTTTGCAGAACCGAGCCAAAAACTTGTGCACGCAATGGATTGAGCTGGTGTGAGAATGTGCTGGCTTTACGCCAAGTTTAGTTTTTATACATCGCAATGTGAGCGTGGAAACATGAGGCCCCAGGTGATTGGGTATTCCATGGCTACAAGACCACCCAGTCCCCCCTGGATTCTATGGTAAATTAATTGTGACAGAATTATTCATTATTGTTATGCTGCACAATCATAGAAGATCTGATAATTTCATCAATAGTTATAGTATTAACGTCCCTCACAGCATCTAAGCTGTTTGATTGTGGAGTAGTTTTGTTAGGTCGCATTTAGGCTGGGTACCACTGCAGGATACATGTAAAAAAGATAATGTTGATTTTGGTAGATAATATTACATAAAAAGACTTTTACAAACAGAATGATTCCACTTCAGCAAATATTATAGTAACAGAGCACACTGACTTTTTTTTTGTAATAGGGCCATTGCCTCTATTCATTTTATAATATTCTGCAGAATTAAACCAAAGATACTAATAAATTAGATACCAACATTCCTTTTTGTTTTATTCTTAATTAAATGAAACTTCATGACAAACCACATCTGAGATGAATGGTCTAAAATAATTATTATCAGGGATTAAATGTACTGTAGTATAAACACATTCTACAAGAAAAACATGTTGGATTAAAAAAGCAAAGCTAGAAAAACACCTAGCAGATCTGACCAGGCTTTTTGAAAATAATTTGCAAAGATCAAATATAATAAGTGAAGCTTCTCACTTTGAACTTGCATTTTATTCAATGATTAAAATGTCCATCTGTCCATTTTTTACTCACACTGGGCTGATTTGTATTTAAGGCTAATCTAACGTGCAGGTCTTTGGGATGTGTGACAAAAATCTGAGTACTCAGAGGAAAACTTATGCAGACATGGGGAGAGCATGCAAGTTCCAGAGTAGCATTTAGTCACAACCTCTTGAAGCTTTGGCGCATCCCTAACCACTGTACCACCTTGTAGCCCATGTTTTATACTCACTTAATCTAATTTAAAATGTAATATATAAAAAGAAAAAAAAAACTTGACACCTAATATTAATAACTTGCATAAGGTGTGGACAAATGTCAGTTTTGACATCACTAGAATATTACCTTTAAATGAGTTATACTTGAATGTGGCACTGGTTGCTTAAAAATGACAAAAGCAAGTCTCCTGTGAAATTTGACATTTTAATAATAAAGGAGGCATAGAAAAAAGATAGGTGTACAATTACTACAGTCTTGAGGTGTATTATTCTGTATTGTGAAATTGAAAGAAAAAATGAGTTCAGTATAAGAAGAAAAAAAAACTTGGAAATGAAACGCCATTGTAGATGGCTGAATGTAGTGTTCTGATTAATTTTGATTTTCACAGACTGTTTTGAGGGCTGGAAAAGGTTCTCTTGTGATCTGGATGAGGTAGTTATACTAGTATATCATCTCTTCTGATTTGTGATAGATTTAAAAGTTTTTTTAAGCAAAAATTTGCCTTAACGCTTTCAGATTTTTTTCCATTCATTTGAATTCAAGAATCTGAGAATCTGACTTATTTCTCTCACATATTTTCAGATTATTTAGAGTCAGTAACAATGAGATGCTTGAGTTATGGAAGACAGCTACTATATGTCTTTGTGAATTTTTGACAATTCATTTGTTTCTTGGTACTTATTCCCAATAAGGATGAAAGCACAATCAATATTCAGTACGTCACTGTGGTCTGTGGATTTACTAAGCTTTGCACTCATATACATAACCTGCCTATGAACTATTATTCTTTTATATGCAATATATCTGGTTGGTTGCTTACTTTTCTGTTTTTATTATACAGTACATTCTTGCTTTTTGTTTTCATTTTTAATCTGTGAAAAAGTAATTCTTGCACTCTGGCAAAAAAAGTACCAAAAACATTCTTTGTTCTCAGAGATTTCTAGAAAAAGGGGTGAGGCTCCCATCTAAAAACTGACTGGTTTATTGTACCAAAATGGTATTATCTTAAAGTTATAAAAAAAGGTTACCAAACTCTTGTATTTGAGAAACTCCTGACCAATGGACACCAGACATGGCGGAGCAGCACAGCCACTGACCTTCTTAACAGTGGAACTTTAGAATTGTGGCCCTATGAAAACTTCACCCTCCAATCTTCTGCATGCTTGGTGGTACCAGGAGAAGATAATGACCACTGAGAACTCCTACATTCTGTACTTTGAGGATTGTTTGGCAGAGCCTGATATGGAGTATATACTGAATGATTCTTTAATACAAATTATGTATTAAGTTATTTGCATTGTGATTGGTTCTTGTGGTTGTTTTGTTGCCATTGTGGTTTTGCTGTGGCACTGTAAGCTGAATAACCTTTCCACAGTGAATTTACCAGTACTGAACCTGATCCATTCATGATTTCTGCTGGACCTAAACTAATAGCCAAAATACTGACATAAATGTATAGTTACTTTATAGCCTGTTCTTTTTGCTCATCCAATCCGAATAGCTATTACATTATTTGGTCAACTGGAATTCAGTTCATTATTTTTTCAGTAATTAGTAATTCAGTAATAAATGCATTATGTGAACACCAGAGTATATCTAATTAAGACAAGCAGCATATTTTGATCAAGTATTTCAATTATCTGCAGCACAGAATGTAATAAACAAACAAATAAATATTA
Source organism: Erpetoichthys calabaricus (assembly GCF_900747795.2). Classification (NCBI taxonomy): domain Eukaryota; kingdom Metazoa; phylum Chordata; class Cladistia; order Polypteriformes; family Polypteridae; genus Erpetoichthys; species Erpetoichthys calabaricus. Next base: position 105,957,818 of record NC_041396.2, on the reverse strand, counting down.
CTGGGAGAGTATGGCTTTTTTTTTGAGCTGGTGTGGCTGCTACTCACCATAAAACCTGCTACTCCTTCCTCTCCTGCCTAGATAGTGGCTTTTCTCTTTCTTTGACTCATTGTGATAATCTACTGACTGGGAACATGACCTGGAAATGCTTTGTGTTTCGAGTGCTGATCTTGTTGTGTTATCTCTTGTGCCACATGACCTTTTCAGGGGTGTGCTTCAAGGATCCACAGCCAAATATTGAGGTTTTGAAGAGGCAAAAGCGTGATGTATAAATAATTTTGGCTTTAATAATTTAATCTAAAACAATCTTAAGGAATCTTAAGCTGATGAAGATGCCTAAGCAGCTATTTGTAATCAATGAGTTCAGTGGGGTCTTTGAAACATGATACGCTCACAAATTCCATAATCTTATACTAGTCAATTCATCTAGACTTTTTTTTCCTTGTCAAGAGAATAATTTTACTGTTTTTACCTAGCCAAGCTATAAGGTTTAAATGATATATAAATCATATGTAATACTCAATAACCTGAGACATACAGTATCCGTCTTTGAGTAGACCAATAAACTGACTATAAAAGCTGATGTATTACCTGAATATATTTTTAATTGCTTATAAAATTTTTATTCGAATAGCCTGGTCCTGTTTGACAGCAGATAATATAAAAGTGTGGATTGCACAGAATAGCTTAGGCCTTGACAAAAAATACATGGTGCTGTATTTATGCTTGATTTACAGTTTCTCTCTTTCTACAGTATGACCCAAGTACTCTTTAGAAGTTATTCTAACAAAACTTTGCATGAACACTTAGTAATTCTACAGAATGGATATATGTTTCATTGCAGTTGAAAGTCGTGCCCCAAAGGGGTATGTTTCGAGGATATCTTGTTTGTATAACATAAAAAAAAATTCAAAAGATAGGATCTAGACTGAGTGGTTTGGCTTCAGCTACTAGGTGATTAGATTAAATACCATAATGGCAAAACAGGAGAATATTGTGCAGTTCAGTAAATCATCTTCAGTATTAGCAGGGAAATGTTGTATAGGAGAATCCAGTGCAAGAGAAGTTTGTGAGAACAGTTAGGGAGAACGAAGAATACTTGTACTCAGGAGTGCTAGAGAAAGCACTTGCAAGTTACGTCATCTATAGGGAGCTTACCATTGAATAATTTATGGTTATTCAGACAAAGTATACATTGCATAAAATAGAAAGTACTTGTTAATCATGTAATATCTTAAGATTTTTCAAATGGTAATGCAATTTCAAAGGTCTTCTTATGTATTTGTGTTTATGCCTGCTGTATAAATATTTGTATAGATCTTCATTCAGTAGTTATATTGTTAGGTGCATTTGTTTGTTAACTTTAACTGCCTATACCTCCGGATAGTGAGTCAGGTGGATGCAACACACTAACAGAGCATGCAGCCATGGTTAAGAAAATTAGTTCATGTTTAACAAAACATTTGGTATAATTGTTTGTGGTAAATGTGTTGATTTCAGCATCTCAGAAATATCTTCATTCTTAGGATTTTCACTCAGTACATTTCTACAGTTCGAGAGTGGTACGATAAGCAAAAACTATCTGTTCTGTGAATGAAAACACCTTGTTAATGAGAGATGTCAGAAGAGACTAGCCTGACTTGTTCACGCTAACAGAAAGGACATAAATACCCAAGTAACAGTACTTCACAACAGTGGCATGCAAAACGAAATTGTGAACACACAAAGCATCAAACCATGATGTGGTTGGGATACAGCAGCAAAAGACAACGTTAGTTTCCACTACTACCAGCTAAAAACTGGAAGCTAAGGCTACAGTGAGCATGTCATCACTAAAACTGGACAACTGAAAATTGAAAAAGTATTGCATAGTTTGCTGAATCTTGATTTCTGCAGTGACCTGCAGATGTCAGAGTCAAAGTCTGGCAGCAACGACCTGAAACCATAGATTTATCTTACATTATATCATTCATATTGATTTGTAGTGGCAGCATAATAATGTGGATAATATTAATTTTAGCATTCATTTTATCCCTATTTGATTGTGTGACTCATATTGCTGCTAAACATGGGCATCCCCTTGTGACCACTGTCTACTCCAGAAATTAATTTCAAATGGATATTTTCAGCAAGATGATGCACCATCATGTAAAGCTAGTTCTACAGACATAATTGCTCCACTTTACTTCAGTGGCCTATCCTTTTGGGATGAGTTGGAATGGGAGGTTCACAGTATGGGGAATGTGTAATGCTGTTAAGTCAGCATGAGTCAGAATCCCTGAGTAATGTTTCCAGAACCTTGTTGAATCCATCCCTCAAACAGTCACGGAAAGTTCATTCATTTATTCACTCTTTCAATCCTTCATTTTCCAAACTCATTTATTTCAAAACAGGTGGTCTATAACTTGGTGGCAGTGATGGACACGAGGATCAAATCTCTGAGATTTTGCCAGCCTGTTGACGATAATTCTTATTCGTATTACCACTCCCAGACATAATGGCCCGTTTAAGCACTGCCAATCAACCTACCTCACTCATCATTAGTATGTGGGTGGAAAATAGCATGTAGTCATTAAAAGAAGACATAAATTCCATAATAGATATTGACATGACCAGGGTCTAAATCCAAGAGTATGAGGCAGAAACCACTAAATAGCTGGATACTCTTTGTGTTCCTCTGTGTTTCTAGGAGGTTCCTTCCAGGCCTATAGTTTCATTCAAAACACTGTTGTATAAGAGTTTTAAAAATTAAAAGAATGGATAAATATTATTTAATTCACTAATAAACACAGTGGCATTGCACTAGAAATAATATCTAAAGGTTTGGTTTGTTATTTGTGTTTATGCATTCATGTTCATATACTTTATAAATGAAACCTCATTTCCATGTACTGTATCTAAAAATTACAAATGAATAATCTATAACTTTGTACCTTTGTAAAGTATCAGATGTGTTCATGTTCTGCCATTGTTGGTACTTCTTCTGCCTTGCATGCATCTCCACTAGAAATCTTCTCATGGGGTCGTTTCTAACGGCAATAATTTCTCCACTTATATAAATACTTCAATAAATATAAGAACACTAAAAGTAGGTGGCACTGTGATGCCCTCGTTAATTTTGCAATCCCACTGTTTTAGGGGACCTGCCTTAGATTCTGGTCTTGCCACTGCTTGTGTGGTGTCTGCATGGTCCTTCTCATTTCTGTGTTGTTTTCACCACATACTCCAGTTTCTTCTCATATCTTAAGTACTTGTATAATAGGTTAATTATTCACTCTAAATTGTGTACATCAGTGTTAGTATGGCCAGCATTTATGACATCCCATCAAAAGTTTGTTTAGGCTTTGGTTTAGATGTTTTGGTATAGGCTTTGTCTTCCTGTAACAATGAAACAGAACAAGTGAACAAACGGACGAACGACTAAAAACGCTTCCAACCAGTTATCTTTTAATTTATGGAAGGTTAACCAAACAGTTGTATAAAATACGGACACTATTCTATGGAAATTAGGATGCACACGTAGAAAAACTGATACCACCAGCTGTGAATCAGAGTGAAAAAAATCACAAAGGTAACACATGCTTGAAGAATTATTATAATAAAATATTAACTTTAGTGGAATTAACAGTTTATTAACAGATGAAGCTGTGCATTTTATTTGTTGAGAATTTTGTCTTCGGTAGGAATCTTAATACCATTTTGTTAAATTAATCTTCCTCTCAAAAGTTTGTTGATACCTTGATTTAACTTTAATTTCAGTATTTTTACCTATTGGTCTCTGTGAGTAAATCCTTATGCTCCTTTTAAAAATCTGTATTCTTAGATTACCTTGACTGAACTATTATGCCATAGGTAATCATTAATTAAATTTAATAGTAACTTATGGGGTTAAATTTCAAAGCTGTGTTGGATAACTTGTCCACCTTAATCAAAACAATATTAAGGTGGTCACGCTTTCTAAAGAACAAAAGACTTTAAAGATCTTTTGATTTCCAATTATTGTTATTTGCAGATGGATGTTGGATTTTTAATGTAATCTTAAATAAGTTTGCACATATGTAAAATGAATGAGACAATCCCACTTTGCATCAATAGAGAGATATTTGTGTTTAGAACCACTTGCATAGATTGCAACTGGAAAGAACATTTAGTTTTGTTTTGTTATGGCCAGGCTTTTACCCTGGTTCAAGTTTGTTTTATTTTTCTTTATACTGTTTTTGGTTTATATTTTCAGTATACTTATGAATATTATTTATTATTTACTACTAATACTAGTAAAAAATTAGTATTTTTTGGATCAAGAGGAGCTGGATGAGGTGGTTTGGGCATCATGTAAGGATGTTCCTACCCAGGTCAGCTCCCACTGAGGCTGCTCCATGCATATTTCATACTAGGCAGAGTTCCTGCAGCAGACACCTGGCATGCTGAATGGATTATACTCTTTGACCGACTTGGGAATACTGGGGAATTATCCAAGAAGAGCTGGAATCTGTAGCTGGGGACAGAAAGGTCTGGCCTGACCTTCTTGGCCTGTTGCAGCTGCGACCCTCACCATGAAAAGAGGTTTCAGAAAATGAGATGAGATGTTTTTGTTTTCTCCATTATGTCTTGATAAATGTTATTTTGTTAATTGATTGTGTTGCATTTTTAAATTATGTTTATTCAGCTTTAATTTATTATGTTCCTGAACCCTGTGGGGGGAACAGTTGAAGGACCACCCATATGCTTCCTTTTCTAACTTTCTGGTTGCTGCATTTTGGCTTGTGTATGAGGATCATTCTGACGGGATGGTGAGTAGAGGACCAGAAAATGAAATGTTTGTCAACCCAGAACTGAGTCAAAACTGCAAAGACTGAACCTTTATGCACCAAATCCTAAACCAGAAAAGCAGTAGAATTTAAAACCAAAAAGTCAAAAAAGAATATGCGCTTCATTTGAGAGTGTTTTTATCAATTACGGATACAGAATGAATCATTGTGCTAAATTTAAAGGGTCACACTGATGACGCAAAGCTCAGTGTTGTGCTATGTAATTTCCTTTGCAACTGGGAGCCACCTGCCAGTAACGAGACCAATAACAATGCACAAATCATAACAAGGATTAAAAGTTCTGGATTATGGACTGCTATTCTTTGCTGTTGATTCATGGTTTACTTTAGTTATTGTTTATTTTTGATAAATAAATTCCTTAAATAGTATAAAGAAACTTTGCTTTGTTATTGTGAGTCAGTGTTTAATGGTTCTCTTCCCATTTCATATTTTTTAGATTTTGGGTATTTTATGCCCTTTGTAGCCTGTGAAATTTGAAGCCTGTTTATGAGTTTGGGGAAAGGCAGATTTTGATTTGCAGGTCTCAGGGGAGCCTATGGCTGGATTTTGCAGGTGACTTGTGATGTTGAGTTGAGAACGAAGCAGGAATCATAGCAAGTTTATTATCCATCCATCCTTCCTGCTTTTTTGCTGAGCCCACTTTTTCGTTTATGGTGTTGCAGGGAGTTTGAGCCGCTCCCATCAAAACAGGGCACATTAAACCAGCATCCAGTGCAGGGAATGTCAGTGAACAATCTGAAACACACCCACACTCGCATAACACAGAGTAACCAGAATACGTACCTTGCAGATCCTCAGAATGAGGGAGTTAACAAAGAGTCCACACGTTCAGTTTTTAATACAACTGAGTAATTTCTCGCTCACAATTTTTTTACTGAGTCCAGGCTCAGAGTGCTTGTGTACATTTCTAGTTACAGTATAATTTGATTATACCATAACAATGCAAAATTTGCAATAATTACATGCAAAATTTTAACATGCTAATTTATGCTAATTCAGACGTTTTGAGTTTAAAACTAGTGTTTATAGTACATTGCTGTACTATATTCATTTTCAATATCTTATCCATTGAAACATTGAATACTGTATAGTATTTTAAAGTAACAAGAATTTCAAATATCACCTTCTTGTAAAACAACTTTTGACTTCATCACCAAGTCAGTTCTAGGCTGCACCTTGTTTTGTTAAAAAAATATCAATGTCTTCTTTATATTATGTTGGTGTAGCATTTTTCAGAGACTCAAGTTTCCTTCCACAGTTCTGATTCATATACAGTGGTGTGAAAAACTATTTGCCCCCTTCCTGATTTCTTATTCTTTTGCATGTTTGTCACACAAAATGTTTCTGATCATCAAACACATTTAACCATTAGTCAAATATAACACAAGTAAACACAAAATGCAGTTTGTAAATGGTGGTTTTTATTATTTAGGGAGAAAAAAAAATCCAAACCTACATGGCCCTGTGTGAAAAAGTAATTGCCCCCTGAACCTAATGACTGGTTGGGCCACCCTTAGCAGCAATAACTGCAATCAAGCGTTTGCGATAACTTGCAATGAGTCTTTTACAGCGCTCTTAAGGAATTTTGGCCCACTCATCTTTGCAAAATTGTTGTAATTCAGCTTTATTTGAGGGTTTTCTAGCATGAACCGCCTTTTTAAGGTCATGCCATAGCATCTCAATTGGATTCAGGTCAGGACTTTGACTAGGCCACTCCAAAGTCTTCATTTTGTTTTTCTTCAGCCATTCAGAGGTGGATTTGCTGGTGTGTTTTGGGTCATTGTCCTGTTGCAGCACCCAAGATCGCTTCAGCTTGAGTTGACGAACAGATGGTCGGACATTCTCCTTCAGGATTTTTTGGTAGACAGTAGAATTCATGGTTCCATCTATCACAGCAAGCCTTCCAGGTCCTGAAGCAGCAAAACAACCCCAGACCATCACACTACCACCACCATATTTTACTGTTGGTATGATGTTCTTTTTCTGAAATGCTGTGTTCCTTTTACGCCAGATGTAACGGGACATTTGCCTTCCAAAAAGTTCAACTTTTGACTCATCAGTCCACAAGGTATTTTCCCAAAAGTCTTGGCAATCATTGAGATGTTTCTTAGCAAAATTGAGACGAGCCCTAATGTTCTTTTTGCTTAACAGTGGTTTGCGTCTTGGAAATCTGCCATGCAGGCCGTTTTTGCCCAGTCTCTTTCTTATGGTGGAGTCGTGAACACTGACCTTAATTGAGGCAAGTGAGGCCTGCAGTTCTTTAGATGTTGTCCTGGGGTCTTTTGTAACCTCTCGGATGAGTCGTCTCTGTGCTCTTGGGGTAATTTTGGTCAGCCGGCCACTCCTGGGAAGGTTCACCACTGTTCCATGTTTTTGCCATTTGTGGATAATGGCTCTCACTGTGGTTCGCTGGAGTCCCAAAGCTTTAGAAATGGCTTTATAACCTTTACCAGACTGATAGATCTCAATTACTTCTGTTCTCATTTGTTCCTGAATTTCTTTGGATCTTGGCATGATGTCTAGCTTTTGAGGTGCTTTTGGTCTACTTCTCTGTGTCAGGCAGCTCCTATTTAAGTGATTTCTTGATTGAAACAGGTGTGGCAGTAATCAGGCCTGGGGGTGGCTACGGAAATTGAACTCAGGTGTGATACACCACAGTTAGGTTATTTTTTAACAAGGGGGCAATTACTTTTTCACACAGGGCCATGTAGGTGTGGATTTTTTTTCTCCCTAAATAATAAAAACCATCATTTAAAAACTGCATTTTGTGTTTACTTGTGTTATATTTGACTAATGGTTAAATGTGTTTGATGATCAGAAACATTTTGTGTGACAAACATGCAAAAGAATAAGAAATCAGGAAGGGGGAAAATAGTTTTTCACACCACTGTAGGTTGGTTTATTTTTCAACAGTTGTAGTATCAGGAGTTGTGTTTTGGAGACCCCTCCCTCACCATTTTGGTTTAGCATCCTATTCAAAGTGGGTTTCTGCCTGGTATTAATAACTGCAGGGACAGTCTGTCACGCCATCTAATTCTGCATTCTATTAAGCAAGTAATAAAATAAATCGATGGAGACAAGGGTTTGTGGAGTATAAGTTATTTCAATTTTTTTTTGTAATCCTGCTTGTCTTTTTTGAATAACTGAGTCTGATTGTTTTATGTGAAAATGTGACCCTTGGAACTGTACCTACACTCTGTTACAAAATGATAGTGTGGTGAAGAGTCATATCACCTTTGACCTCTTGAATCTATAATGTTTACTTTCTGTTTTGTTATTATAAGATGCAAGCACTTTATAAACAGACTCTTAAACTTAGTTTGGATAATTCTTTATTCCTTAATCTGTGAATCCTTATTCGAGTAGCACTGATAAAAAAAAACTGCTTGTTGAGTTGTTGATTTTTGTCACAAATTTCTTGCTGACATTCTAAATTTTTACAGTGTAAGTAAACAACAAATGATTTGACTTAATGGCACTCCTAAGAATGAGACCTTATATGCTGGGGGTTATCTGGAGTCATGGTCCTGATAACAGGCTTTTCCAAACTGAGACGTGTACACACCTGTACATAAATTGCTCCCAGGGCTTATTTTGCATCTTAAAAGCATGTGCAGCCACAGCCAGCAGGTCAGGAGAGAGGTTTGTTCGGTGATGTGTTACGAGACAAACAACTTGCACTTTCAAAGGATTCATGCATAGGCTACATTTACCTGTTTATTACTCTTTGGAACACAGCAGTATTTTCAGTTAAACTCGCACTCCTCATTCAGCCACAGCAAGTATATTTCTGATACTGTAACAAGTGGTAGACATGACAAATAAGTGCTAGAGATAATGTACTGGAGACATCAGAAGATGGATTTAGCATTACCTGTGGTTTGTGAAAGGAGTAGGAGATGCTGGATAGTTGTGTAGCTCATTAAGTTATGGAATTCCTTCAAAGTACCTACTTTGTGAAGGTAAAGGTAGAAGGAAGAAGATTTGGAGATTTCTCTCTGTCATTCAATAGGTTCCTGCTTGGAATGGGTGGGATCCTACTTCATGTTTGGAGAGCATACAGTCAAGAGTAGATGCAAAAGTACAAAGCAATTTTATTTTCGCAATCCCCAAATTGCAAACTGTGCAGTACTTCAATAAATAATCCAGTAAATACTTTAATTGAAACAAATGCACATCCATGAGAATTAAAATTCAATCATCAAGTGTCACAAGAATGAGTCAGAGATATCATACAGAGTTGGGGCAGCCACCCGTATAATATGCTCGGCTGCAAAATTGCTTTTTTTTGTACACGATGTGTATAGTTCAGAGTCCAGAACAGAACTGCCTGTACTGAGGCAAGATGGCAGTTTTAAAGGCCTGGAAAGGGAATGACGTCAACGTTGCAGGAAGTGGGAGTGGCGTCCATGTGTCCGACGAATTCATAACATATTTATTATGTTTTATTTTTTATTTGTTATGCTTCCAAGTATTCATTTCTGGGGTTGGAAAACTAGAGATACAAAGGTCGTGGCACCAAATTGAAGAGTGGAGGTTACATAAGGTTTCCCCCTACCCATTCTAGTGTTGGGCTCCATCCGTTTAGTACAGAAGTACCCTTTTCTTTTCATAGCTTTTCTTTTTTTCCCTTTCCTTGCTCTGGCTCCTGCCCTTCTCCCTCTGTAGGAATGGCATCCTAATTATGACTCACTGAATGACAATGAGAAAATTGGAACCAACTGCACTCGGTTGCAAGTGTAATCAGCCCTAACTCTCCATTAAACATCCCAGAGCCATACACACACCTACTCCCACACCCATGTAGCCCGAGTGTGACGATGCGGGTTCTACTCCATGCTCACATCTCAGTTTTGGGAGCTCTTGAACCCGACACCGTCAATAATGTAACCGGATGAGGTGTACAGTGAAGACACAATGAAGCAAGGGGATGGTGCAAAAAGGTACAAGAGTGCTTTTATTTAAAACAAAACCAAAACATTTTCAAAACAAGTGCAGTGTTCAAAATATTATTAAATAAATAATTCATAAAAACCAGGTAAAAATCCAGACCTTTAAAAACAAGGCTAGAACGAGATTAAAATCCCGCAGATGACATTGGGGTCACACCAGCCAAGCTCTGCTTCTTCCCAGTCTTTCAACTCTCCCAATGGCCATCTGGCCTTTGTGGCTAATTGTATGATCTGTTGATGATCACAGGACTATCATATTTCTTGAATCATCAGCAAAACATCTGATAGCACTGCTTTCTCACAGTTCTAGGGACAGAGGTTAGGTGGCTGGCCCTGTTTCTACCCGCATGCAATTTGCATGTTCTACCTGTGTTAAAGTGGATTCATGCAAATATTTTGATTTCTTTACAAACAACCGAAAGATATGTTAGGCTAATTAGTTATGGATGATTCCTGCATTGTGTCAATTCTTTCTAGGGTGTATGCTATAGTTCTCTGTGATGCTGTAATAAAAATGTCTGGGCCAGAAAATGGACGGGAAGACAGAATGTTTTAATAGTTCTGTGTTCAAAAACAAATAAAGAAACTCTGCCTGAAATATGTTTTGTTTATTAAAAATATAAATCTCCAAAAACCACAGTTTAGCAAATATAACATCTAAGAGACACCTTAATTTGGACAAGCATCTTACACTCTGAGCCTTATTTCTGTTACATATGCTGTTGTTTCATACGAGATGTGTTTGGACAGTCTCTTTAACCTTTTAGTTTAATTTTGTAATTTCTGATTAAAATGTTCTCTGTTCTATTGATATCCTTTTTCCATTCATCTTTTAAGTACACTCATTTGACTATTTCCAAACTGGATTCTAATTCATCTTTATATTATCATTGAAAGACACTTCAACACTAATGCACGTTTTCTCCTTTAGAGCTGAATTTGAAACTGTCAACTACAGCACTCTCCTGACGCAATATGTGAATATTTATAAACAACGTAAAAGGTTTCTGGAACCTGTTACTCTGAGGATATTTGTGTATTGACTTGTGCAGCTCAACGCTATATCTTTAGGGATGAAACTGTTAAACAAACCATTGGCGAAGTGTTTTCATTATGGCACATCCAATATTGTAATGGTCAGTTTAAGTGAGTAGAATAACTTGCTGAAATTTATTACTGTAGTCTTTTTCATAACTTTTTAGCAGTTATCTATCTATCTATCTATCTATCTATCTATCTATCTATCTATCTATCTATCTATCTATCTATCTATCTATCTATCTATCTATCTATCTATCATCGTGGCCAATAGGGGTCGTTGCAGCACCTCAAGCCCCAGACGCAATGACACAGGACATAAGTTCCTGTACAATAAAAAGGTTTATTACACATATACCTCACAAAAAGGCTTTGAAAATCACAACTACAACACAATTCTTCTCTTCTTCTCTCTCCTTCCACTCCTCCAGGCAAGCTTTGTCCTTGTTCCAACCGATTCCAGCTCACCTTGATGAGGACATATGGCTTCTTTTATGCTGGACATGTGAGTACCCCCAGTGTCCACACTGGCAGTGTCATTCAGGGAGGCTGCCACCTAGTATGTCCTGGGGGCACGTAGCTCTGCCAGGTTGTCTTTCCCTGTACTTCCATCACACTGGCCTTCTGGCTGAGTATTATTCTTTGGTCCAACCCTTCCGAGACACCAGCATGCTCACTTTTGCAATGCCATCTTCTGCCACTCTCTTGGCTAAGGCAGGGTACATCTTGCCTATCTATCTATCTATCTATCTATCTATCTATCTATCTATCTATCTATCTATCTATCTATCTATCTATCTATCTATCTATCTATCTATCTATCTATCTATCTATCTATCTATCTATCTTGCACATACAAATTGCAAGATTTGTTTATTTTCTGGATATTATATGTAGTGTGTATTCTATAAGGTCATTGTCATTTTTTAACATGTAACTTTACATTAAGGTATAAAGTTTTTGTTCAGTATTAAATAATAGGTAGAAGTTGTATTCAACAGTTAAATGTTTTTTTATTTTTTTTATTTTAAAGAAGTAGTTAACAGTTATGCAATTAATATTTTGTTTTCTTTTTCAAAGGTATTTAACTATTTATAAGTTATAATCAAAATTATATGAAGGTAAAGATGGATAAAATTAATAAAATATCCGTCTGTCTATTGTGGCACAATGATTAGTGCTACTCCCTAATGGTTCCTGCAACTTAGCTTTAAAACTCCTTGCCTGATTTCTGCTTATGTAGAGTCTGCAGATTCTCTTCATGGCTACATCAATTTTCCTCTCATATGCAAGACAAGGTTATTTTGCAAGTCTACAATGACTTTGTATGGATGTGTGTGTGTGAGTGGACCCTATGACTCCCTATCTAAGTTTAGTTTCCCTGTTGCTCATGAACTGGGTTCCATTTTCTAAACTTTCTCCATTAGATAGTTGTGGGAAACTGGATCTTATTCTGGTAACATAATGTATTAATCAGAAACCAACCCTGGACACACTCCTACATTTGCTCACAATGGTTCAATTTAGAGTTGCCAGATATCTTGAACATATATATTTTTGGAATGTAAGAAGGAACCAAATAGCTTCAACTATGGTGGATTATAGCTTAGCTCTACTACCTTTCATCACTAAAACCAGGTTTAGATTCCCGACCATGTCAATGTCTGCATGAATTGTGCAGCTGCCATGTGCCTATGTGGACATTTTCGACAAACTTCACTTTTCTTCCACATTTCAAAATTTTGCCTGACAAGTTAATTGATAACTGTAAGTTGAGTGTGTGTGAGAGGACAGCCAGTAATGAACTGACATTTCATTCAGGGCTGGCATCTGTCTTGTGCTTGATATTGGCTTGTAAGCTATAATACACAAAACTGGTTCAGAAAAAGGAATTGATGGAATATATGTGGATATCACAAAGTAAGTTTTTTTATAGACTTTAGCAAATATGAACAATGAATAAGTAACATATGGAGTCAAAATACATATAGTATTTCTGGCTTTAATTTATCTTATACCTTATGCCATGGCATTGATTTTAAATGATCAGTGATGGCTTTCTGTAAAGGTAATGAGAAGATTGAATGGCTAAATCAACATAGGTTTTAAAGACTATTTCTCAGATGCACTTAAGTGCTACTACATGTGTATGTGTGTGTAGTGTGGGGGGATGCATTTCTTTCTTTGAAATCTCTCTGATTACCTTTTGCTTTTCCAAGATCCTTTCTTAAAAGGTTTTTTTTTCTTTAATCATTTTGGAACTCTGATGCCTTTTGATGGACACATAGTCAGGGTATTATACAAGGAACAAAATATCTTTCTCCTGTGATAGTTCCTTAGAAAAACCGAGCTGCTATAACGTTTTATGTCACAGCACAGTGTGATATCCAATACTGATGCTCTGTGTAAGAAAGGACAGAGCCGGTTATACTTCCTTAGAAAGCTGGCGTCCTTCAACATCTGCAATAAGATGCTGCAGATGTTCTATCAGACGGTTGTGGCGAGCGCCCTCTTCTATGCGGTGGTGTTCTGGGGAGGCAGCATTAAGAAGAAGGACGCCTCACGCCTGGACAAACTGGTGAGGAAGGCAGGCTCTATTGTTGGCATGGAGCTGGACAGCTTGAAATCTGTGGTAAAGCGACGGGCGCTTAGCAAGCTCCTATCAATTATGGAGAATCCACTGCATCCACTAAATGGTTTAATCTCCAGACAGAGAAGCAGCTTCAGCAAGAGACTGCTGTCACTGTCCTGCTCCACTGACAGACTGAGGAGATCATTCCTCCCCCACACTATGCGACTCTTCAATTCCACCTGGGGGAGGGAAACGTTAACATTATACAAAGTTATTGTCTGTTTTTACCTGCATTATTATCAATCTTTAATTTAATATTGTTTTTTGTATCAGTAAGGTGCTGCTGGAGTATCTGAATTTCCCCTTGGGATTAATATAGTATCTATCTATCTATCTATCTATCTATCTATCTATCTATCTATCTATCTATCTATCTATCTATCTATCTATCTATCTATCTGTCTGTCTGTCTGTCTGTCTGTCTGTCTGTCTGTCTGTCTGTCTGTCTGTCTGTCTGTCTGTCTGTCTGTCTGTCTTAGTATTCGGCTGGTTTGATATCTTTGCTTTCTCTGTTGGATTGCATTGTAGTTTTGTTTCTGGGAAGCTTTTTTTGTGCCTGCATTTCATTTGAAATTAAGCAGAGTATTGAAAAATGTGATAATATATAAATTGTCATTATTTTTAATTTTAAAGTACAGTGATAGTGTATAAGTCTATTTATTTCCTTCTAGACAAATGAAGGTTTCTTCAACATTTTAAAAAATGGATTTCCATTTTGTGAAGTACCACATGAAATAGATCTCAGTGTGTTTTAGTACAGACCAGGTTAAGCAGAGTGTAATAAATGATCAGGCTCAGATTAAGACCCTCACGGGCCCCTGTGTGACTTAGCTCCTTAACAGAGAGTTGATCATACTTTTAATAATGCAGCGCATGGACAACCGTGGTATTTGCCACTCTTGCATTCGGCTTTATCGTTTCATTGAGTGTTACCCCTTGGCCATTCCGACACGAAGAGATTTGATCATTTGATCGAGCCTGGATAGGGATGGTAGATTGGTGAAAAGACCCCTTGCCGTCACAGGCCCCTGGTCACAGAACGAGAATGCCCTGATGGTAGACCTGCCCTTGCAAAGGATGGATGAGTTTAGTAATAGGCAGCTAGCGTTTCTTTTTCTTTTCGTTTAAAACTCATTGATGATATCTTAATGGTGTCAATCCCTTTGACATTTATCAATTCAGGAGGGCTGAAATGACATGCGTTGTGCTTGAACTATTTTACAAGAATGTCCATAGGGTCATAGAGAATATAGTAGGTGAAGGATAAATTTCACCTCAGGTAGTACTACATTTCAGTTGATAAGCGAAAATAAGAACAATGTTGGAAAATAAGGTGAATCATGAAAACTAATGTTAGACCAAAGTGAAATTAGCAATGAATATGTTGTTTTCATTTATAAACTTACTTTAAAAATACAGACCAATTGAAGTATCTTTGATTAATAGGAAAACACTGGCAGAAACTGAGGGAAATGTACAGTATGTATAGCAGATTATTTCCATGAAAGAAAGTATGCATGAGATTTAATGATGGGAGTGGCTTGTTTCCTGGAAAAGAGAAAAAGATGGATTGATGGGACATTGTATTTGGTTAAAATCCACTCAGTGAGGAACCAGCAGTCTTGTGCATAAAAGTTTAGACCATTTTCCGTTTCGTCTCTGGACCAGATTAGAGGTATTATCCAATTCTCAAAGGATTTCTGCATGTATAAAAACTGCACATATTGAGCAAAAACCACAACCTGTGTTTGTTATAATGTCTGCTGAAACCCTTCCCAATATGTAAAAGAGAGCTTCTTCTTCAATGCTCTTAAAATTACAGGCAGAAAAAACAGTCAAAATCTTTCCTCTTGTTAACTCTTAAGACATCAGCTTCTCATCACAGATGCAGTTTGGCAAAGACAAAATACTCAGTCAGATTTTTGAAGTCATGCATAACATGATGACATATCGGGAGAGCTATGTTCTGTCCACAAAAGTCTGCTAGGTGGACAAATTTCCCTTTATTGGTAAAAAACTGTATCCTTCTCTGTTGACCTGTTGTCTGAAAGAAAAGCTGCATGTTTGTAAAAGAACTCCAGACATGCTCATTGACCAGTCATCAAACTAAATCATTAATGTAGCCAGCCAAACCAGTATTTGGGAAGTAATCTAGCTTATGGACTGATGTTTAGGCGAGCAGAATTGTTGGGCAGTTGTTGTTTTTTTATTTTATTTTGTAAGGAATTAGCTTAGCATTCATCAACACTATCCTGTTTCATCTGCAAGCAAGCAGTAGGATCCATTTTTCAAAAATAATAGTGTACTTTTCTGTGAAAATGTGGACAAGAGTTTGGCTTTTAATAAGGTTTGCTATGCATCTGGAAAACAGGAACATATGTTGCTGCACAAAACTAGTAAATTTAATTAAGAAATGTTTGGCAATGATCCAAGTTCGCCTTGCATAATGGACTGGCACCTGTTTAGGGGTGATGTCAACCTTCCACCCAATGCTGTCAAAATAGGTTCTGCTTCATGTAACAATTAATTTTAAACAGGCCAGACTGAGCATATTAATATTCAGAGAATAATAAAGTGGATTAGCAAGATTTATAAAGATCACTTCTTGCTTTAATAGACATTTTCTGGGTTCAATAAAGTTGTCCAGTTGCCCTTCCTCATGTCAACCACATTTAATATACAGTATATATGAATTGTATAATAATAATATATTGTAGGCAACAAGCAGACTTCAAAGAAAGGTGGTTCAAACTCTTTTTGTCCTCCTTACTATTATTAAATTCACAGATGTCATTCTGCATGGGCAGCTTTCTGTGTTTGCCATGCTTGCATTATGCATCCCACAGTTGACACACATTCGATTGCACCCGATCAGATGTCAGTGCTGCCCTCTTCCTTTCAGTCATGGTGCAAGCTTGTGTGGCTGTTCTTTCCCTGTCAGCTATGGGGCTTGCTCTTGCTGCCTTTTGCCATGAGAAGGACCCGAGGTGTGATTACTTGGCAGGGATAGATCACACTTCCAATTTTTTTGCCACAAGTGTGTGCATTGTATCATAAGCCCAAGGTTCAAGGCCCGGGGACTTATGAGTTTGTGCATGACAGACAGACAGTCCTGAGCTATTTTATACACACACTCACATGGAGGCAAAGGTGTGTGATACAGTTTGCAAATCTACAAAGGGAGCAAATGAATGATTTCCTCTGATGATGATTCCTGGTTGGAATCGAAAAGTTGGGAACAAAAAACTATCGTTAAGATACATGATTCAGTTGCTTCGTTTGTGGATTTCCAGCTACAAATATATATATATATATATATATATATATATATATATATATATATATATATATATATATATATATATTGTGATGGACGACCGGCTATGGACTCCAGTCGCCACCCCCAGGCCGCTAGGAGGAGCCCTCCGGACAGCAGGATGGTGCCCCGACTTCCAGCAGGGCCTCATGGACTTATTGTTTATGAGTGTGGAGTGGAGGGTGCTTGGTGCACGGTATAATTATAATAAAAATATTAGTTATACTTTTACCTGGTGTCTAGAGTGGTACCTGAGGGTTCAAGAGGTGGACAAAAGCCTCTACTGCTACAATATATATATATATATTCATTGCATTCGTAGTCTGTGTCACAATCTGATTGTATGGGTGGTTACCTACCAGGTAACGCTTGTGGTTGGTCCGCAAGTCGGCTAACATCTGTCACGGTGCCCTCCTTCAGTTGCGAGAAGCAGATCATAGAATGGTTGAAATAGTTTACTGTCAAATAATGCAAAGAGTACGTACCACGTGTTTCGTCCTAATTCTGGGCTCATCAGGCGTACACACTCACTGCACCCCGCAATGAATGTAATTACCCCAATCTACATACTGTCAAATAAACGAACCACACGCCGTGGCGCAATGTTAGGGGCTTCGCCTCTAGCGCTGACTTCCGAGGTTCGATTCCCATAAGGGAGTGCAGTGAGTGTGTACGCCTGATGAGCTCAGAATTAGGGCGAAACACGTGTCGCTTACTCTTTGCATTATTTGACAGTAAACTATTTCAACCATATATATATATATATATATATAAATTTTCAAACTTACAATATCCATTTCAACTTTAAAGAGGCCAGAGTCTTTCTAAAAAGCATTGGACACAGAGCAAACACCTACCTTGGAAGTGATATCTGTCCATTGCAGGGCCGACTGATGTACACTTTCACATTCTACTTATATATGCAACCTATATGCACAGAAATATTGCTATGAATTATTTAATATACAAGCATGAAAGTATTAAGCTAAGTATAGTATATACTAAGTCCAAATGGCCTGGGCAGCCTCTCCCAGGTCATTGAAAATCTATTATATTGTACCCAAATATTGATGATATACTACATACTACAGGTTTGAAAAAACTAAATAAATTCCCAGATGGAAATATTTTGGCCCTAAACCAAAATTTCACTGACTAAACCCACCTTGGTTAGCAACTCTGCATAACATGAAATATGTGAATTTCCCCTTGGGGATTAATAAAGTATCTATCTATCTATCTATCTATCTATCTATCTATCTATCTATCTATCTATCTATCTATCTATCTATCTATCTATCTATCTATCTATCTATCTGTGCCATGTCCCAAAAATGTCTGCATAATATGTATTGTCACTACCTAAATTTAATTCCATAAATTCACTTTCAATGAGGCACACTTTGAGAGACTGCATTTGAAAAAAAAGTATTTTTTAAATCTAGATTTAACATTTTTGTTTTCAAAAGAAATTCTGACATAGGCATCAGGTTAATCAAGTTCACTGTTTATATTTGTCGTAGAAATTAATTTAAAGAATTTAAACATAGGCCTTAAGATCAAGATATCTAAGATTTTCAACCAATATTTTTTAATTAGGTGCATTTACATGTTAGACTGGTACTTTATATACACAAGCTGGATACATATATATATATATATATATATATATATATATATATATATATATATATATATGTATATATATATATATATATATATATATCATACAAACATGTGCACTCATACAGAACTGGCGCCTGCAGGACTTCAAGGATGTGAAAATGGCCTGCTTAATTAGGTCCTGATGTGTAACTGTTCTGCAATAATACAAATTCCATGTATTCCTCAGCTAGACCCGTCTGCTCAATTATACCTTAAGAAATTGTTTCTCACATGCACATTTAACCACATGCCTGCAAATAGTCAAAAATACAGAGTTTATAACTTTAAATGTGTCCCAGAATGTAATTTTCCAATCAAAAAGTTAACAGTTTCCTTTACAGTAAGATACATAAGAAAAGCTGTCTTGGCAGTGTAAAATAATTAAAGATGAAAAAAGTTTTTCATTTTAATGCAAGATGGATGACAGAACTCTGACAAACCTTTGTGCAGAGTATAAGAGCTGTATTATTGTCTTGCCAAAAAAAAATGAACGTTTTACTGAGGCAAGTTTGTTCTGCTGTATTTGCATAAAGTTGTTTTTTTTCTTAACTGACCTTTCTCCTTTATAACAAATATAATGTGTGCAATCCTGCAGATTTTATGCATTTCACATTACCATGCTGTATCAATCCTATCACATAATTTTTTTTTAGCATCTGATTTTCTAATCCAGACCTCCCTAACAAATTGTGTACCGCTGATATTCAGGCTCTGAGCCACAGACGCCAAAGCTGTAATCCATCTCAGAGTGACGATGGAGCTGCTTGAAAGTGACGCTGCAGTTAGTTTTAAGCTATAAATAATAGTCCAAGGCTATTTATGATGATGCCTTCTTTATGATGGGAGGAGGGGTTCCAAAATGCTGCTGTTTGCAGAAGGAACTTGAAACCTGACAGAGATTGTCTTGCTCAGTTAGGAAATGTAATAGGCAGCAGAAGATACAAGTCACCAGCCGTCACGAGTGTGTGCTGATTTCCATGTCTGGACTTTTTCTTTCATTGTAGCGATTCTTAGATCATTATCAATCAGAGAATGACTTTAACATAAATAGAATTTTTAAAAAGCAACCACTAACGTTTATTGAATTTACTTTTCATATTTTGGGTGAAACATCTCAGAGTGTCATTTCATTAGACCCCAGAATTATGGAGCTTCTAATTTTTGTTGATCATTTTCTAAATTTATGTTATATTTCATAGGGCTTGACACATTCATTTGAAAACCACATCTTCCTAAAGTCATTCAAAACAAATCAAATAATGACAGATATTGTAAAAATAACTTTTAATGTTTTTGGTAATTATAACTTTTCAAGAGATCCCAGTATTATCTTAATGCTGTATAGTAAACAGAATGTTGGTATTATACACAAGTGTCACAATGTCTATGCAGTCTAATTGCTCTACACTGTACTTTGGTAGCCTTTACTTTAAGGTATACTAATGAAGTTAGGTTTCATCTTTGACTCATATGATTTGTGCTTACTATGCTTTATTTATGTATTTGTTACATTCAAGGCATTATAGGAGTCTTGTTTGTGGCTTAGGGATGTACTGTGTAGTCCTTACTATGGACATACACGTTAATACTTCTTTCTGGGAAAATCTGTGTAGGTACGACTGCAGGCAGGAGTTTGAATAAATGAGCTAGAATGAGATTTTTTTGGAAGCAGATAGTACTGTCAACCTGACAAAGCTGCATCCACTGCTCCTTAGATTCACTTTGCAGGGGTCAATCTTAGAAAAGATAGCCAATGCAGAAAACTCTCCTTGGTGCTGAAACTGGCCAGCTGTTCAGCAGCAGCCCCAGTCTTGTTCTTCTTCGAATATTTGACCTTTAATTGTGATGTGCTATGATATATTTAAAGGTAAGACTTGTCATACAACTATTAAGAAATAGAAAGCATTTTGATGTACGTGATTCTTTCTTAAAATGAATAACGCTGGTAATTTTTAAGTATCAAAATGTTTTACACTTAAAATATAATTAAAGGCATGAGTTAATTGGCATTGTAAGACAATAAATTGAAAAACAGAAGGACAAGAAAATAGAAACAACATTTTAAGCATATTAATTGTGACATTTTTGAATAGTTGTGCCTTGAGAAGGTGATAACAACACATACATTCCATGGGTACATATTAATGTATGCAGTATATTCATAACATCAAATGACTTCCTAGGAAATGTAATGCACTTACATCCTTTTCATTGAATTGTTTTAAATAATGTCAGGCAAAATAGACTTTAAGAAGGGATGCTTGCAGTTAAATTGAATTTCAATTGTTCAGTGAATGTTTTATTTGAAAGTTGTGTGATTTGAAAGTACAGCATGAATCATTGTATTTGTTACAGGACAAAAGCAAATCTAACAATCCTGCTATTACAATTCAGAATAACACAGGTTGACTGTTTAACTTCTAAAATATATGTATAAAATAGTTAAACTCTTTATTTAATATAGCCCTATATTTCCAGCATTGAATATGTTTTCATTTATAGCACAAGTAGATTAAGCGACTTGTTTTGTATTAAACCCAACAGCTAAACTGAAACACCCACCTTGTGATTTCTAGTCCAACTCCTTAAGTGCCAGGGCACATTGCTTTCATTGATGATTGCAAAGACTCTGTAGGATAAAAACCGACTTCTCTGTTGAAGATCCAGCACACCTCCACCCAAACCTCAAGGTATTTAGGGGTTTTAGATTCATCCTGACAGGCATTGTGAAAAACTTACCTCAGCAGTTTGCAGCATGTTTGGGTAATGGAAGTAGCTCTAGCTGTCATTTTTTAATACATATACACATACTCTTTTCCAAGATAAGTTAATGGGGGCCAAAAATAACTAGTCCTCCTGTCTGTGATGGGTAAATATTTAGTCTGGATGGTCTCAAGGATTCTTTTTTTTTTCTTATAGGGCTGTCTGAAAAAAACAGTGAGAAAGAAGTCTTTTATAAGCATTGTTCTTTTGCCATTACATCTTAAGACATTGGATAATTTCAACAATTTTTCCTGAGAAATGGTCGCGGTTAAACGGTGCTTAGATTATGAAAGCAGTTCTTTCCTCAAAAAAAGTGAAAGGAATTAGAACTCAACTTGGAAGAAACTAAAGCTCTTGTCAAGCTAAACATAGTCCAGAAATTTTGGCTGGAAATTAGCAATTGTTCTGCATGATGCACATGTCAAGAGCAAGCACAAGCAAGAAAAAAATCTTAATAGATAAGATCCTTGGTTGAAAAATATTCTTGGGATCTGTCTTGGCAACAGGTGCAGGCTGATGTGTTACTTTCTCTGTGCTATGTAAGGTAATTGTCTATAAAGGTCTAAAAGGTGGTTAAATATATTTCCGTTTAGATTGTTTAATAAACTTCTGACATGCCAAAGAACCTCTGAGACCAGTCACCATTTAGGGGGAGGACATAGAAGTGGTACAGAGCTACAAGTACCTGGGGATTCATATAAACAGCAAACTGGACTGGTCTGAAAATAGAGTGGTGTAGTACAATAAGGACCAGAGCTGTACTTGCTATGGAGATTCAGGTCTTTTTATGTGTGCACCAAGCTGCTGGAAAAATTCTATCAGTCCATAATAGCTGTTGTGGTGTTCTATGCTGCAGTCTCCTGGGGAAGAAACCTGAGCTCAAAAGAAGCACAATACCTGAACAAACTTGTCAGGAAAGCCTCCACAATCACAAGGTGAAACCTGGACACACTGGAAGTTGTTGTTGAAAAGAGGATGGTGGCAAAATTGGATGCCATCATGAAAAATCAACACCATCCTCAACAAGAGGTGCTCTCTTGGAGCACTTATAGCCACATGCTTATTCGACCAGGGTTTGCTAAGAACCACATCTCGGGATCTTTTCTGCCTGCTGATGTCAGGCAATGCAATGCTTCCTCTTGATGTTCTCTTTACGTTTAAGTTAAAATTTCTGCTCAATTCACATTTATTTATTGATAGATTGATTGATTGGCTGTATTATCTGTCCTGTGAGTCTGTATACTTTTTGTTTCTGCTACTCTATGCATCTGAATTCCCCCTTGGGATTAATAAAATGTATCTAATCTAATCTAATCTAATCTAATCTAATCTAATCTAATCTAATCTAATCTAATCTAATCTAAATTTAACATCTACTGCATCTATCCATTTTTTAAACCCACTTATTCTTATCTGGAGTTGTTAGGAGCTGCCTTCCCTGAAAGGAAGACAGGCTATAAACCTAATCCAACACAAGCAAAACACACTCATGCACAAATATTTCATACGTTTTCAGCAGAGTTCAATTTTTATGACACAACTAATTCTAGTTACTAAGAAAAGGAGAAAAAAATGGAATGAGGTGCTTCACAGGAAAAACAATGCCTTTAGTGTCACGGTACTCCACAGTACTAGAATTACCAGAGGATGTCTGTAAAGCAATTATTACCGGAGCATGTCAATAATTCTGCTACACAGCTCACATGGGATTACCGTTTTCTCTGCAATCCATTTTATTGTATTACAAGTTGCATTTGCCTCCAGTAGCAGGCATTGGATTAGTCAGTCCTGTTTTCATAAGAAGTGCTTGTCCAGTGTCATTCTCACTAGTTGTGATACTTCAGATGCTAAATACTCAGATGTGGCTCTGGTTATAAAGTTGTCTTGCAATGCACAAGTAAATTACTTTTGCACACATACCTCCATTAACATGTCTCCTCCCAACATAATTTAATGCTCAGTACTTTTTTTATTTATACTTGTTCTTCTGATAGTAGAAACAAAAAGCATATAATACTGTCCATTTTTGGATGCATCTGTATTCTGTAGACGACTCTGTCACTTGATGAAAACTTTGATATTTAAATCCCAAAGGTTTAATATTAACAGCAGGTTTTAATTTGCCAAAAAGTGCTTCTTTTCTTTTAGAGTGCATACAAGCAGACAGGGTGCAGATTACAGACATGGCAGATTTGCACAGGATTAGAATGGCCAGTGTGCTGTGGAAATAATTACATTATCAAACGTCTTCCAGTTCCCTTTAAGCCTCATGTGAATTGTACTTCAGAGGCCAGATTGGTAGGTTGATGACTAAGGGGCAGGCCTAGAACTGAGATATTAAATAAGATGAAAGGGAGGTTTAATGTGGGAATAAAGAGAAAAGCAGAAAAGAGAGAAATTTGCACATGATGGATTGTCAGAATAGCCATTAACAGAACTTCAAGCAGATTTCAGGTTTATCCTGTGAAAAATGCACGAAGGGAGTTTTGAATGATACAGTGTTTTCAGTCGTTCTGTCTGGAGTTTCATTATTATTTTTTTTTGTCTCCCTCTTTTCAAACCAAGATGTTGTGAGAATCTTTGTTTCATCAATTTTATAAGCAGCTCACTGGCTTCTGTGACTCAGTTTGTTAGCCAAAAGAAATACATTTTGACACTGAGTGGAATTTAAATCAAGGAACCTTTGAATAAATTGAAAGAGATAAACCCTTCTGTCTTGTGCAGCGAGTCACTTTCTGTTTTAGTAGATATATTGTCTTTTTTTTTTGTTCTTGTAAGATTTAGTGAAGGTGTTTTTATCCCACATTTTGATTCACATTTCCGGTCATTAGAGGCTGATCCCGAAATGAGTCATGCCTGGCAGCTTTTTTTTATGCTGCAAGTGTGTACACGTGTGTTGTACTTAATAACCGTAAAAGCTGTCTGAATGAAGTTTGTATGCATTCTTATTGCCTGACTGGTGCTGTGCCTTGTGCCAAGGTGGATCATTGAAGACAATTTTTACTGCTTGCTACAAAGACTCTTGTGTTTACATACTTTCTGCATAGCTCTCCAGACACAGTAACGTTAGTATGTGTTTGGAAAATCCCTTATTTTCAATTAAACTACAGAACCTTTCTTTGTATGTGTAGTGTACTTCTATTCTCCTTTCCTATTGTTATTTAATGCTACATATAAAAGTGTGGTATTTCTGTTTGTAACAATGTTTTGGACTTGAAGTTTTTCTCTGCGCTAATAAGTGTGAAGCCTTAGCTTATATCATTTATCCTTTTTCCATCTCAATTGAACTGAATGCATATGATGGTTTTTCTGTCAGGGAGTGGTCACACAAAGTTTTAGAACACCTCTGTTTTTCTTCACATTTAATCATGTGGAATGCAACAAATGACCCAAAATGGTGAAAAGATAAGCAGTAAAACACCAAGGGTTTCAATTTGAAGTTTAGGTTAGCAAAAACTGAAAAAAAGGAAATATCAGAATATTACAAATGGGCCTTCTTCGGGGAACAACTAACAGGTTACAACCTACAGATGTTCTGCAGCAATTGAAATAAATTAAGCCTTGTATGGTGAAGTAAACAAGTGTCCCAACTTCTGGTGATTACTTTAAAACCATCTGTCTGTCCTAAAGTTGGAAAAGACTGTCTTACTACATCCTCTGAAGAACTGTTTGGACAATATTACACTGTAGAAAGTTGTAAATTCCAGTGATAATGGCAAGAAAATGGCAATTAACAAATTAAATGAGCATTATTACCTTAGATGTGTAGATGCCTTTCATTTAGAGAAATTGAAAAAACAAATCAAAGTATCAGTGAATACGGTGTCCTACACAATTCAAAGGCAATTAAAAACTGGATGAAACTCAGATAGGAAGAGATCTGGAAGACCCAAAGTCACAACCCAATCAGAAGACAAGTTTCTGAGGGTCACCAGCTTGCATGATAGGCGCTATGAAACGATAGTTGTGGATTACTGCAGACTGGACATTAAATCTAAATTTCAGATCTTTGATTCATGTCACAGGGTGCTTGTACGCCATTGAGTTGGTTCCTCAGTGTGTGACACCAACTTTCAAACGTGTATGAGGAAGTGTGATGGTCTGGAGTTCTTTCGCTGGAGGCAGAGTTGGTGACTTGCACACTACATCTAAAGGGTTACCACAGTTTTGCTGTTATATCAGCAAAAGGTGCCTACTTTGATGAATCAAAATATTGAATAAAATTTTGTACACTTAATGACTCCTTGACTTATTTTTTTATTTGCCATTCTTTATTTGTTCTATTCCTTCATTTTATGAAACATCATGACATTAAACTGCGTACATTTTTATAAACACTGAAAAAAACTGTACACTATTCAAAAAATCAAAGTCAAATGAAAATAAAATCTATCCTCTGACCATATAAATAGAAAGATACTAAATAATTTGTGCAAATCAAATTCTAAAGCACTCTGTATTTACTTGATACATGTCAAGAAACGTTTATTCAATTCTGTGTGGTTGTCCCACATTCCCTAATCAGAAGCAGGAATTTGTGATAAACGTTTGAAACTGTTAGTTGTTTCTTCATATCATCCCTTAATAAACTTTCTTTTTTAATACCTTGGCTTATATAGTTTCTTTTGGTGGTGTTTTTTTTTTATTATTTCAGTATTAGGAATTTCAGTTACTTATAAATTACTGGAAACTCCTCTGTCCAAGCAAATGAAGAGAAAGACATATGCCATATTATTGCTTGAGCATGTTTTGGCCTCAGAGGGGACCTTTCCATTATTAATTATTTGGTTAAGATATACTCATTGGGATTAATAAAGTATCTATCTATCTATCTATCTATCTATCTATCTATCTATCTATCTATCTATCTATCTATCTATCTATCTATCTATCTATCTATCTATCTATCTATCTATCTATCTATCTATCTATTCCAACAAGCTCACCAATCTGAATTCACACCAGTGATGTTGTCTAGTGGACAATATTTGAATTTGACCTAAGACCAGCTGCCATTAGCCTGAGACGTAACCTGTAATAAACTCAATATGTCCTGCAAAACCACTTCTAAAGTGTCTTCTGGCCTTAGGGGTGTCTGCTTCCATTCTTGTCTCTTACATGAAAGAATAGTTCGACAGCCTCAGATATTATTGCAATCATTAATATAATTTTATGGCTGGTGACTGCCTAGTGTGAGTGTGCAAGGTTGAAATGCTATATACTTCTGATACAAATAAAAAAAATCTCTAAAATGTACAGTAATATCATTATGTAATCACATCATCACTCATTAGGGGCCATAAACACTAGAATTTGTTTGTGTAGTGGTTTGTTATTTTAACTTTTTCATTGTATTATCTGGCTGCCATGTGTCATTTTTTCATATCTGCAAATGTTCTTATATGATTATTGCTTCTGGCACTAATATAATTTCACAACTGACGTCACTATGTTGATTCCAAGTATTTCTAGCAAAGGTCAACAAGAAAAAAAATAAAGGACATTACACTTTTCTTATTGCAATACTGCCTGCACTCTTTAATGCGAAATTTCAATGAGCAAAGAATGCTTTTTCTGTTGTCTGTGCACTGTACAGTCTGTGCTAACTCTGTGTTGGTGATGTTTCATGTCATACAGACAGAGGGTAGATATATTGTATACATATAAACATACTATAAGGAAAAAAACTGCTTTGTGGCATATTATTTTGTTATTTTTTCCTTACTCATTTCTCAGCTTTATAAGAACTCTTCATGTTTGAAAATAATGTTTACTTGCCAATGTTTTATCCTCAATGCCAGGGCCTAATCAGACAAGTTTTGTGTTCCACGCCAGTCTGCATTCCTTGTGCATCAAGTTAGGAGAGTTATACTGATGATGCCTTCATTATTTTAACACTTATATCATAGGCCATCTATGGGAAGTGCAGTGTTTGTGACTGTAAGTGTGGTTACTCAAAAGAGATATGAAAAGAGCTCAGGTGCACATGATAGATTTGTATTAACAGAATCTCACATCTGTTACTGAGTCTTATTATGACAGGCACAGATAGATCTGTCCAAAAAAATACACAGTCTATCTAGGTAGTAGTTGTAGTAGTAGCATTATTAGTAACAGTAGTAGTGAGGAATATTATTATGTATTGATATTGATTTTTTATTGATTTATTATCAAAAGTCAGGCAGAAATCAAGATAGTTGCGTACATGAAACCATGTAAGAGATTTTTAATATGCAACAACTTTCCAGACCAGATTTGTATGCAAAACCAGTCATTTTATAAACTGGCTGATGTGATGTCACACATCAGCATGTGTATATTTCCAACAATGGCCACTACATCGCTCTGTGAAGGCAAGAGACAGTGCCATCACAGACACCTAAGTCTTAACAAGCAAAATATGTTAAAAAGTTATTAGTGAATATTAAACAAATAGTAGCCATAATAAAACACTTCTGCTGTACATATCAACAGAATCTGATAGGCTGAGGCGATGTTTTCACTGCTGTTTCCTTCTTAGTAGCAATTTAGCTGTGTGTTTACATTGTCTTTTCAGATGAACTGCAGGCACATTGTGTTGATAAGAATTAGTTCTGAATGCTTTGAAATCACTTCAGTTTTTTTTTTTTCTGTACAGCACCTCCTGACTCACCGGTACAAGAAAAACCCCACATATGATATATGGTTCGACTTGTCTTGATGTCTAATTATGCATGTTTTCTGGAGATTCTGCCCTATTTTTGTCCCATTCGATCCAAAAAACCCTAATTTTTTGGACATTTTTGAACCATACTTTGTTCAGGAAGTTACACATGATAAAGAGTAAACCAAGAGGCATCATCCGCACTAATTATTAGAAGGAACTGAAGTTGTGCATGCCACATCGACCGACACCAGGGGCTTACCTCCTGATGAGATATGAGGGGTTAAACTTCTGCTCACAAAACCAAAAATGTATGCATGTAGAATATCAGTGAATGCTATTTTGACGTTTCTTGATCATGAATATGATATTTTGTATATTTATGGTATTGTTTTTGTTGTGAACTTGAGAGTTTCTAAAGCAGAAAGTCCCAAAAAACTTTAAAAAATGCCCACTAAAGGGGAAGAACATCAAACCCAGATAGTGACAAGGTCAGACATAGAAATTTTATAAATAAAAAGATTTATTCTTCATAAAAATGGTCTGTTACAATAAGAAGCCCCATGGAGCACAAAAGGCAAAAAGGAATTGCCTGAAAGGGCAACAGCAATCCAAGGCAAACATGATCAAATCACAAATCCAAAGAATAGTTGAAAATACAGAGGAAAGGAGTCAAAAATCCAGTAATACACTAAGAAATATTTACAAATCTAAGAACTCACCACAAAACACAAGGCACATAAAAGAGGGATGAATGTAGATACATAAAAAGCAAAGAATAAGGCAAAACATAGAAATAAGCAATATTAACATAAATTATGGAATTACAATTAAATAAGAGAGACATAAAAATAGCATTTGAACCCCAGGCCTGGCCAAAATACATCAGTTTTAGACTCTTTCAATTCCAGTGATTATGAATATAATGTTATTTTTGATTTATGATGCATTGCTTGGATTCTAGCCTTCTATGGACTTTTATCAGATGGTGAAAAATGACACATTTCTGTTATAGTCAAAGATATTTAGACTTTAAATATTTAAATTGAATCACACATAATATTTCCTATACTTCTTGCAACTATTCTTGTTATTAAGGTGTCATATGCTAATTCACTTTTTTTCAATACAAATCATAATTTTATGGATGCTTGGAGTTAAAATGTTATTTCCCATAATGTTTTAGTTCTAAACATAGAGTGGAATTGTTTTCTTATGTAGTGTTTGGTGGGAAACAGAGTTTTGGCATCATGACTCAGCTGGAAAAAAACAGTTGTTTTGGTGAAATAGTGATAGTGACAAAAAACCTTGGTAACCTTTAATGCTAACCCGAAAAGAGGAATCAAAGGCCATATGATTGAACTGCCAAAGGTTTCCCTGTTCCCCAGTGGTCCACCAGAGTGCTTGCCTATACAGTCTAGCGTTGACTAAATGCAACACTATGATACCTACTCTGTCTAGTGTTAAAAGAGTTGGAGTTTATGGAGTAAGGAGTAGGAACGGAACATATTGTACATGAGTGCCCAATCATGTTTTTCCCTTTCTTCTTCAGTCTTTCTTAAACAGAACAGTTGAGATACATATTTGATACTTTCATAGTGTTTAGGTTTTATACTCTTGTATATTCATTGATATTTATTATTAATTGTTTTTGTCAAGTCAATTATGTCACAATTATATTTATTAAATGGCTGCTGTTCTGTATTATACCATATACTGTGTTGCTTCATTTGTGATGTTTCTGCAACAATATAACTAACAGCAAGTTTATTTAATTTTTATTTTAAGGTAAAATGGTAGTACATTTGAATAGAATTAATTTGTGACGTATGTGCTGCTAGAATATTTAATATTTGGATTCTTCAAGAAACTCATTTTTGTTTAAAAAATACAGATATGCTAAATGTTTAACCGTGCATACAGAATAGCTTGAATTGAATTGAATTATTTGAATGTATCCTGCATAATGGAGTCCCGGGCATTAGTAAGATGTCATAATGTTTCATATGAAACATTATTAAACTGCTTAGTCCTCTATCAGACTTGCTTCCAAGTTTCCATTTACTCCATTGCACCTCCTATGAGAAGTTATTGTATTTTGAAGTAACTACAAATATACAATAAATTCATCCACTCATTTTCTAAACCTGTTTAATGCAAGTTTAGGGACATGGAAACTGGAGAATCGAGCTCAAGGCAGGAATCAGTCCTTGATGAGATGTGTTGCTCCATTGGAGGAAAGCCTCACTAAAACATCCACAGTCAATAATGCCTGCCCAATTTAGAGCTGTCTGTTAACCTAACATGCATGTCTTTGGGGGATGTTGAGGGAAACAGGAGAAGCTGAAGATAATTCCACACAGCCTCTAGGATAGCTTATTACACATATGCACTATAGCTGGTCTGAGCCTGGATTTGAACTGAATCCTGGAACTGTGAGTCAGCAGTCATACAGATAACTTTGTTATATTTAATACAGGTCATGAAAAATTATATTTTAAGTGAATATTAAATGCTTTACTTGATCATGTGTTTTATTAAAATACTGTAACTAAATGTAAATAATGTAAATGAAATGTGTTCAGTTATGTACATCAGTAGTTCCATAAAAATTCCCCTTATTCCTTTCTTTCTCTACAAGATGTACTGTACATATTTTAGATTAAATATTGTTTTTAGTTATTGCAGCTATTTCGGCATATTATTCTTGCTAATATTAAAAGACATTTTAAGTGCTTACTGTAGATTACCATTATTATTAACATGTGTCAACTTCAAATTTTTAAAACATATTTATTACATCTATGGTTAACATTTTATTTTCTTATGTTTTCCTTGTGGAATGTGTAAATATTTGCCACTGCTCTGAAATACATATTTTCATCAGTATGTGGGCAGATTCATAAAGTGCTGACTTTAAGCCACTAGACCCTGGTTCAAAAGACTTCCCTCCCTTTCAGAGTGCCCTTGAGCAAATCATTGTACTCACTTGCCATTCGTTTGTTCTTAAACCAGCACATGACAATGAAGAGATGGCGCATAACCTGGCAGTACATTGCACAGCACACTCATACATACTCGCACTAAAACTAATTTAGTGCCAATCCTAGTAACAGAATGTCTTTAAACCACAAAATGAAACAAGACTCTGTGGAAAGTGAAGGGAAAGTGCATAATCCACACACAAGGCACACAAAGTTTAAGTGCTGAAAGGTGGTGATATTAAACATTGTGCCAGTGTGAAAAGATTCAATGAGGATCAAAGCAGCTCTCTCTACTGGAAGCAGCTACATTGTACCAATTAAATTAACCTGCACAGCCTTAGTTTTGAAGGTTTAGGGGGGGCAGACTGAGGTCTCAGTGAACTGTAAATGTTTAATGTGTTACAAGAAGCATTTTATGTTACTGACCTTCAAAAATATTGTTGGACCTTTGTATGGAATATATATACATTAATGAAAATATATTGATTGAACCTTGTAATAATGAAAGCACAGAAGGGAATAACTTTTGTTAGTGACCTTGTATATGAAAAGGTTACACTTTATAATTACACTTCATGTATACAGTGCAATGTCCTCTGGCATGACCGGCACTTTGCAGCTGCATGTTCTGCTGCTTTACAAGTGCCACACCTGCTCAAATAAAGATGTGCCTTAAAAGATATAATTTTCTGATGAAGTAATGACAAATATTTGAATAATCCATTTTCACTGAAAAAATTTGGCTTGTAAAAAAGAGCTGAATTGATGGGACACACATTCTTTAATGCAAATATATAAAGGCTGGACCAAAACGCTGAAGGAACTGAGCTTTAATCAGACACTTTTATTAATGTTGTCTGTGGTGTTTATGATAGATTCACATTTTTACTTATCTTATGATAAGAAGACATGCTGATTATTGAGAAAGAAGTAACACTTATTAATATCATACTGCCTGTACTGAAAATGGTTATTTTCTTTTTGTGCATAATAACATTTTGTTTTTGACAGATTTTACGTAAATAAATGTTGGGAAAGCCTATATTACAGTTAGCCTATTTTGTTGAAATGTATAAAGTAATTTTCATTTTCTAAAGCCAATTAATCCAGACCAAGGTCGCAAGGGTGCTGGAGTCAATCCCAGCTAGCATAGGGCACAAGGGAGGAGCAAACACCAGACAGGGTGACAGTCCATTGTAGGGCAAACACACATACACACACTGCCACGACCAACTTAGTGTCGCTAACCAGTGTGTATTTGGACTATGGGAGAGAACTGGAGCACCCTGAGGAAATCAACACAGACGCAAAGAGGACATGCAAAGTTAATGGAAGGAGGACCTGGGACGCGAACCCTGGTCTCCACTGTGTTGCCTGAAATATACAAAGTAATGTTTAAAATAATTGTGACAGAGCAGTTGAGACATTATTTTATGCACAACTATGAATTTCTTGTCAGGAACTCATTAATTTTTAGTCCTTATTTATTTTATAATTTTGGATATTTTAGTAGACTTATTTTGTTTTTTATCTTTATTGACATTTTTGTGGTATCGTCAATACCTTGTTTTGTGCCTCCATATTGTTGCTGATGGCACTCATTGCTACAATGTGATGGGATAGAGACATGATGTGTGGTATTATAATAATGCCATTATAGAAGATGGCGGTGCACATGGAAGGGTATCTGCACTTTACTAGAAACAAAGGAAGAAACTTGCTGCTGCTTTCTAAAAAAATACATTGTGAGGGCACATTTTTTTAGTTTTGATTTTGGCAAAGAGCTTTTGACTCAGCATTTTCACTGGTGGCTTGGTTTTGGCCATTAAGAATTTGGATCTTCAGAAATAAACCCTTGGCTGCTCTCCTCTTTCAAACTGGATCTCAAACAAATGAATTTCCATCTTACTAATTATAAATAGTAGTTTGTTAGGATTTCCAAACTTTTCTAACAAATATTTGTATCTATTACATGTTGCCTACTTACACTTAATCAGAGTTCAAGAAACTATGTTATTTAGAAGAGTGTAGAAGTGTAGAAAGTATCAGAATTCAAATTGGTTAAATATTTTTTGTTTATTGTTAAAATAAAAATATGCTACAAACATGGCTCTTTTGACATTAGTGGCCAGTTACCGGTGACTTTGAAAATTGTAATACGTGGCACGTTGTGTAGCAGAGTGAGTGCTAGGACAAAAATGACAAGGGACATTGGATTTTCATGTTATTTTTGATTCACCACAAATATGCCAAATAGCTTCATCCTACACAATGCAATGTTGCATGATTGCATAGAAACAAGCCAAATGCAGGTTGTACCAATTAAAGTCATGTAAGGCAGAATGGGTAATTTTTGCTTTTTCAATATTTGTTAAAATTTCATTTGTAATTTTATTCATCCATCCATCCATTTTCCAACCCGCTGAATCTGAACACAGGGTCACGGAGCCAATCCCAGCCAACACAGGGCACAAGGCAGGAACCAATCCTGGGCAGGGTGCCAACCCACCGCAGGACACACACAAACACACCCACACACCAAGCACACACTAGGGCCAATTTAGAATCGCCAATCCACCTAACCTGCATGTCTTTGGACTGTGGGAGGAAACCGGAGTGCCCGGAGGAAACCCACGCAGACACGGGGAGAACATGCAAACTCCACGCAGGGAGGACCTGGGAAGCGAACCCAAGTCCCCAGATCGCCCAACTGCGAGGCAGCAGCGCTACCCACTGCGCCACCATGCCGCCCTTGTAATTTTATTATCAGTTGAATTTGTTTCTTGCTCGCTGGCAAACCCAGTACCAAATATTTTTCTCTGTTGCCTTCTTTGGCCATATTTTTGATATTTCTGAGTGAAGCCCAACCACAGGTATTATGATAATAAGCCGATTGTTGCAGTGAGAAACGCTTGCTGAGATCACGCTAGTAACATACTAACAAACCCACTGTTTTTCTCTCAATAAAAAGCTGCTAAAAACTTTGACTACGACATCATTTTTCAGTGCCACTCTCCATTTTATCATACTGTACACTGAGTTCTTAAAGTCAAGTAATAAAGTACATGAAAATAGTGCTTGACTTAAAAAGTATACTCCCCTGGCCTTTGTGCGGCCTAAGAAGAATGTGCAATGTTGTAGAGAAAATTGAGAAAAGAAGCAGTAGTGTAAATAATATTTAATATGTCAAATAATCTGGAGATTTCCTGTAGGAAGCAATTCAGCTGTATGGTTATATATTTAAGCAAACAATTACTGTGTGTGTGTAATTCTATATTATGGTGTTTTTGTAGAACTGTGACTTCTAGCATGTATGTAATCAGGCTGCTGTATGCAGAAAAGACTAATATAATTTAACAGAAGCCAGAAAAATGAATGTCATAGTCTAAACTAACAAATTAACTTATTGTGACAATTAAATTTAAGTTATTATTTATATGAAGATTTTTATTCTGTGACCACAAGCTAATATTAAGCAACAACTAACAGGTAAAAGGCTGAGCAATACTAATGACAGTATGGCAGTACTCTGTTGCGGATTTACAGGACGTTAAATCTGAACATTAATTCTGTGTGGAGTTTGAACAGTCTGCCAGAGTCTGAGTATCCTCAGACTACTATAGTTTTCATTTCTCATCAGAAACATGCAGGAGATAGATGTAAACTGGTAAGAAAAGATGTGCACATGATTGTGACATGCAATGAACTGGCATGCAAATCCTGCCTTGTACTCGATATTGGCTGGATGAGCACTGGCTTCCTCAATGTCTTGAAATGAAAAATGCAAGTTCAGAAAAGGACATAGGAATTGATGAAAGTACTATAAAAGTATTAAATACATGCACAGAGAGCTACAGATTTACCTAATCCATTCAGTTGCTCACCTTCCTCATTTTCTGTTCCACTGTTGCAAAAAATAGTAGTATTTCACAAACTCCTCTTATTGTTTAAGTTCAATCTGCCTCTAAAGCAATCAGCACATTACTTATTTGTTACTTATAGCATCACCCTGTTTTTTCTTTTTGTAATCTCTTAATTTGTTAAAATATACTTATATAAAATATGCAGTTGTTTTGCTCGGTGCATAGCAATAAAGTTACAGAAGTCCAAAGCAGATCCTGATCTTTTTCAATCAATGTCTTCTACAGCATACTGAATATGAAGATGCTTGGAAAATCTTGAGGATTACCCAGATACTATATATTTTTGGCTGCCAGGAGGTTAAATAAATACACGGAAAGAGTTAACTTTATAGATTTCAGATTAGATTAGATTAGATTAGATTATACTTAATAGGGTGATAAAGCATACGTTTAAAGAGGAAATAATTGCAACTGGTGGTGTGAACCAGGAGTTTAAATAAAGTGATTTCTGCCATGTTAACAGCTTTATGATGTTTTAATAAAGCCAGTTACTTCAAAATGCTAAATAGCCAGAAGTTTACAAGAAAAGAACATGGAAAAATAACCACTGCAAAAGCCATATAGTGATCAGCATATAATGCACACTCCCTGTAACTGACTGATATGTCTGAGATAGTGAAAAGTAATTGTTAGGATTATTTGTGTGAGTGAGACACACTGCTTGGGTGGCAGATTCTTTGCATTGAATCCTTGCCCAGTTTTAGGTAATATTATGGTGTATGTTATAATATTCTCAAACCTATCCTAGCAGTATCAGCATTGCAAAAAGTATCAGCCTATTACAAGGCCTACTTACACACGAGTGCATTATCTGGAGCCACACATGGCCTGTTTGGCATGCCATTGATCTAATACGCATATCTTTGGGATGTGGGAGAAAAACCAAAGTACTCAGAGAAAAACTAACACAGACATAGAGAAGATGTGCATGATCCACACAGTCAGTAACCAGACCAAGTATTTAAACAAAGTATGCTGGATCCGTAAGTCAGTACCACTAACCACTCTATTGTATTGTGTTGTATTGTATTCTATTGTTAGTAAGCCAACCTGACAGAGACCCTGCTAATGTCTTAGAAAGTAAGAAAAAGACAGAGCCAACTTAAGAAATTGGTCTTAAAAGCATGGAACATTGGATGTGGAAATCATATACAGGTATACCTGTTCAGAAGCAATTGGAAAGCGCGTCTCCACTACTAAAATACATTGGCCTTGGTATGAGAAGGATCCTGCATTCAATCAGCTTGATACGACTGGGAAACTCCAAATTGGTGTAGTCAGCAGACACAGCAAAGGAGACGCAAGGCTGGGTAGAAAACATGAGCAGAGTCTTATGAGAGAAGCAATGTGAGATGTAGGGGTGGTATGGAAGTGTGGTCAAGACTAGACAATTGATTTTCATTGCTGTATATCCAATTGTTTTTAAAAGAGCCACCTACTGTCAGTCCATTCGTCCTTCTCCCAACCCCCTGTTTGTGACTATGGCCAGCAATGGACTAGTGCTCAAGGTTGTTTTCTGGCATACTTCCAGAATATAGAACCCCCCCACCCCCCAACTGTGATCTTGGATTGAAAATGAATGTAAGATTATAATATATACTACATTCAGCTACTGTATATTTAAAAATTTTCTGTTGGTTGGTGAAAAAAAATGATTTATGGCTAACTGTCAGCAGGTGAATTCAGAGAACAAAAGTCCTTTCATATAACTCTTTTAAAGTTTCTTTTCTTCCAATTTTAACTGAATAGCTGAAAAATGACATCCTGATTCACCTTGCAATCTGGTGCCAGCAGAAAAATGTTCATTACTGAGCTTAGAAAAAAGAAAAATGACAGTAAAAAGGAATAAAAAAAAAAAAATCTACAAAAATCCTGATTTTCACCTGCCAAATACATTTTTGACTTTTTTGAAATTTCAGGTTAATGGTACTGTACTACAAATTGAGGTAAAGCAGACAATATCCTGGAGGTTAGGAGCATACCATTAAATATATTTAAATAATAAAGAATATGTTAGCTAAAGTAAAGGAGAAATGTTTCTTATTATAGCTTTAATTATTTAAAAATGAAGATAAAATCTTGTCAGACTGCTATATCTCCTGTTAGAACAGTATTGATGCAATGTGGGATTAGTCAACAAAGAGTGCAAATAGTGTTGTTGGAATCTGCAACCTTTCTTCTACAAAGTATTTCTCCAGTTTACAGTAACTCCTCTGTAAACAATTTCCCAGCCTCTGTAGAGACTGAGGTTTGGTGATTATATGAGCTTTTGAAAATTTGTACATTTTTATTGGTCCACAATCCATCCTACTGACAACATACACAACGTAGGTGGGGAATTGTAATCTCCTTGTGAGAAAACAGACTTCAAATGACTGGTGAGGCAGGAACTTATCCAAGACTAGCAGGCTCCATCCAGTCAGCTCAATGTGCATTCTTGAAATGCTTTAAATGGTTATTGCATTTGGCTGTACTAATAGAAATGATGAGTTAGTAAACATAGATGTTTTTGTATCTGCATTTAAAAATGGATTATTTAAAACACTGGGATTTTCAGCATTTACTGTGAGGTTAGGTGTGTTCCTGGAAATATTTATGCAATTCAAAAGGAAACAACTTGTTTATAAGACTTATATTCTATGAAAGAAAAAAAAATTCAAAATGTAATGGGAATTACGTAGACCAGGCAGGCCAAGAATATTATGAAACTGTTGATTAGTTTAATGGAAGATAATTCACAAGTAAACTCAGTAATTATAAGAATTGTATAAAGTTACGGTGTAACTTTTCAAAAAAGATAAAAAAGAAGTGCTCAAATCTGACAAATCTGAGTAAAGTCCAGTTTTATTACAAACAATTTTCTTCTTCGCTCATAACCTTTGTCTATAATTATTTGTTTTAATATCAGACTCTGTAAATATCTTCAGTTACCAAGTCTAGGTGAGCATCTCTCCTGCCATTAGCAAAAAGTAACATCTCCAGTTAACCATACAGTAGGAGACTTAGTTAGAATATGGTGGCATATTATTTCCGTCTACAGCATTTCATTATTCCAGTCAAAACTGGTGCAGTACTAAGTGAAGACATGACCAAAAAAAGTTGTTCTGTTAAGTCAGTTTCTTAAGATAATCAGAATGTGCTGTTGAGAAATAGCTAAGAGTTCTGGTATGTTGAGAAAAAAAAACACATGAGAATAATCACGTTATGACTGTACATACAGTTCAAGATTAGGACTGTCCGTTTAACAGGTGTCATTCTCAAGTAGTAAACTAGAGGTCAAGTGCAAATGGGCAGCTAACAGGCAATGGAGAACAGCAAAGGGTCAGAGTGTGATTGCAGCTGTAATTAGACAAATATGTATATTGGTTTGAAGACACCAAAAAAGGGGCTGAAAATGTATTGCTAACACTTAAATGACACTAAATAAATGTAATTTTTTTATAAAATGAGCTAGAGTTAGAGGTTTGCATTAATTTATAGCAATGAAGGAATGGTGGTAAGCCTCACTATGACCTGGAAAATGGAAAAAAATCCTTGTGAAGAATGAAGAAATTTCATGTTTTTTCACTTTTCTATACAAATACATGTTCACACTCATGGAGAAAGATACATTAAAATGTTGTTTAGATTTCTATTCTCCAAGCTTGCACCTTACAATGATTTTTTTGGTTGGGATTATTTTATCCATTGGCTCTAATGTAATATTGAGGCTTTGTATCACAGAGTTGACCGCGTTTGGTTGTTTCAAACACAATGCAGTACTGCCTTAGCTTACGTGATCAATGTTCTTGGTATTTCTGTGTAGTCAAAACATCAGAGCCTCATATAACCCCTTAGATCAGGGGTGTTCAACTCCGGTCCTGGTGGGCCGCAGTGGATGCAGGTTTTCATTCTAACTATCTTCTTAATTAGTGAGATGTTTTTGCTGCTGATTCACTTGTTTTGCCTTCGTTATAACTGACGTGACTCAAACTCCTTAGTTGGTGACCTGAGGAACAGGTGGAGTGAAACTGACTGGAGTTTGAAGCCCCAATTTAGTTGGTCATCTGTCAGCTCGTTTCATGTCTCATTTCTGTTTGGCTGCCATTTAATGAAGAAACAAATCAATTCAGAGGACTGAATCCTTAAAAACAGGGCTATTAAAATGAAGAGAAAAGGAGTTAGTTAGTAGTGAAAACTGGGCACTGATTAGGAAAAGGGTTAGAATGAAAACCTGCAGCCACTGCAGCCCACCAGGACCGGAGTTGGACACCCTTGTCTTAGATGTTCTCTTTCTCTTTTCCATAAACATTATTAAAAAACAACTTTCCATGTATTTTGTAATTTTTTGGTATCAGCAGTGCAGTAAAATGGCCGCTACTGAACAACTGGCTGTACACCTTACCAGGGCCGACGCTTCAGTGTTAAATGTCTGAAAGATCATAAGATGTATGTATAATTGTTAAAGGAGAAAAGTTGCTGTAAATGCTATAGAAATAGAAGAATAAGGTCGTAGACATTTATTGTCAGTGTAAAAGTAATCTGTCTATTCCTTCTAAGGCTTACTA
Organism: Erpetoichthys calabaricus; assembly: GCF_900747795.2. Classification (NCBI taxonomy): domain Eukaryota; kingdom Metazoa; phylum Chordata; class Cladistia; order Polypteriformes; family Polypteridae; genus Erpetoichthys; species Erpetoichthys calabaricus. Next base: position 105,918,526 of record NC_041396.2, on the reverse strand, counting down.
TGCTTTAACGTGTAAAACAACATCTCAGTTTTTCCATAAATATGCATTTTTATGCACTGTAAATCAGCCTGGTAGGAGTGTGAGTATGTTGTAGCATGTCTTTTGACGGTCAAAAATCATATCCTGGTATGGTACTTTACTTCTCTAGAGTGCTGTTGGGATAGATTCTACCTCCACCAACTCTGAAATTGAATAAGTGAGTTTGAATCATGAATCAATGACTGCGCATCTTCTACAAATATAAGGCTAGTATAGTATTAAAAAAATGAAATGCCACGTATCCATTATTGTTTTGTGAAGCAGCTGTTTTTGTTTCCTTAGGTGTTCTTTCTTTCCAAATGGTTTTGAGTGAAACCCTGTGCCAGACCCTTCTCCTTTTTCAGCATTGTATAATTGCATGACAACAAATAATAAAAAATTGCTAAAGTCCATCAGGGCCCATGTAACCACCAAGCTAATTTTGCTTGCAATTACCATACAAGCACACTTAGTTTGAAACTGGTGTGCTTAGTATGCTGTGCCATCTGGTTGTCCATTTAAAATGTCTTAATAATATATATTCTAAGGGTCTGCATAACTGTGCTAGCATATCCTTCTGAGAGCTCATTTGTACATTCAAAGCAGACAAGTGAACGTGGCTTGTTTTACATAGGGAAGCAGATAATGTTCTAGTCTGTTTTAATAAACAAGAAAAGTCAAAGGGGGAGAGGGTACTATTTACATCAGCATATTAATAGAAGGATGAAGAGTTCAGGGAAGGATTTAACAAACAAGAAATCCAAACCATCTGTACTTGTAAACTTAGGTAGGTAAAAGCAAAAAACCCAATAATTAAGACTTGTGCTGCATGGTGTTAAATAAAAACATCTCCTAGGTAGGCGGCCATCCTTTAATTTTAATAGGGTTTTTAAACGAGGATTTGAAAATATGCAGTCTCGTTACAAGCTGCAGTATTAAATTCAGGATCACTCTTGTGTACAAAGAGTTGATAAATTATTCACGTACTGCATTGGGATTTTATCAATTTTCCTCTACTTTAGTGGAATTCATAGGCAGCAAAACTCTTCAAGGAATGTGCATGTGATGAAGGCCATGGCATTTCTGCATGTGAAAGTCAAGGAAACAATATGAAATCTTTAAGGATGTTTATAGGGCACAGACTCAGTAGCTGTTATTGGCGGCTCCACAAGAAAATTGCATTCAGTCTGCTTTAAGAGGTGTAAAGTGCTCTTGTAAACTACAGCATGCAGGTAGACCATTAAAAATGAGTTAATACCCTAAAATCTGGTATAAAGACCCCAATTGTATGTGAAACTAATAATTAGCGTACAATAAACAATGAGCAGAAATATATTCTTTCTGTGGTAGCTAAGACTTTAAGGCAAGTAAACAAATGAAACAATCTATATATATTCATAGTGTAAGAGTTATCCCAAAGCCAAAAGTAAAAGGGCAGCAGCACAATTAAGCAGAACTAAGCCAGAACCAAAGGAATAGAAAGACAGACAGACAGATACCGAGAGAGAGAGAGATACTCTTACACTGACAAATACAGAGCAAGTCTGCTTTATGGACAGAAAGAGACAATACAAGATTGGTGCCCCAGAAATTAAATTTCTTCAAGATGATGTAATATTACCTACTGTTGAATTCTGCTATGTACTTGTAATATTTCTATTGCACTATTATATTGTACTAGCCATGTGCACCCAACTACGTTGTGTGTGTTAAAGATGTCTGTGAAGGGCTTCCTGTTTAAACGCGGCTGCCAGTCGTGAACTGGGCCTTTCGTCGCACAGCATTATGATTTTTTATAAGGGAAACAAAATTACAAAACAAAACCCTTGGACATTGATTCGATAGGAACGGCCTACTTGGAATCACTGTCCAAATAGTAATTATGTGGTGGTGGAGGAGCATTTCTGCTTCTCTCTGTTCACAGTTTGTTTTCATGACGCTGTCGTTTCCTCTCACGATCTCTTCTCAACCTTTCTTCAATCTCGCAGGTTGCTTTGTGGCAATCCAAAGAGTAAGGAAAAACCAATGCTTCTTTCTTGAACTCCAAACGCCGACTGATGGAAAATCACAGAAGTGTGCCCGACTTATATACTCTGACTGCCAACTCCAAGAAGTGGGTGAACATTCGATTTGGATGAAGTGCTGCCAACGACGGTTGATAGAAACACAAAAAACCACAGTCTTAACAACGAAGCAGGTGTCGACGCCAGATCTAAACACAAAGCACGGTGTTGACGCCAGATCTAAACACAAAGAGTGGTGTCGACACCAGATCTAAACACAAAGAGTGGTATCGACAGTGTTTGTAAACAAAAGTAACAACCAAGGTGTTGTGTATTCAGCCAGTACAAACAGCACATAGTCTCCTTTAGTTCAATCCTCTTTAATCACCACACTCCAACCTCATCCAACGATCCTCCCCCTCACTTCCTCTCCTCCTCCATCACTACTGCCCTCTACTGAACACAGCAGGAACACCACAAAAGGCAATGAATTCGCGGACAAAGATCAAGATCCAAATGAAGATTATATATAAAGATTGAGGATTACTTGTGTTTTGTTCTGTGTATGTATTGAATTTACCTCCTTTTTTTGACATCCACTGCATGCCCAACCTACCTGGAAAGGGGTCTCTCTTTGAGCTGCCTTTCCCAAAGTTTCTTCCATTTTTTTTCCGTGGAAGAGTTTTTTTCTTGGGAGATTTTCCTTGTCTTCTTAGAGAGTGAAGACTGGGGAGACTGTCCAAAGGCAGGGCCTGTTAAAGCCTATTGCAGCACTTCTTGTGTGATTTTGGGGTATACAAAAATAAATTGTATTGTGTCGCAGTAGAGGTAGTAGGACTACTCAACCAAATATATATATATATATATATATATATATATACTAAGGGATTTTGCCCCCTGCTCGCACCCCCCCACCGGGGCGCTCTATACGCCAGCCATTTCGTGGCTCTGCCGTTCTCATTGTGAGGGCAAGGCTGAACACACGCTAAGGAGATGCATTCAGATCAGCTGCTGGCTTGCTGCTGCCAAGCTGCGTGTTCTGCTTGTTGTGCTGTGTGTCGATCATTTAAAAGCCTGTACAGCAGCTGTCCTTTTGTCTCACTGCCTTGTCTTGTGGGACGTTAAAGTGTCTCTCGCGGGACATTAAAGTGTCTCCGAGAAAATCACGTATCGTCTCCTTCCAAGCCTTCCAAGATTTTTTTTTATAATAGATATTATATTAGGGTTGCTAAATAGGGTGACCATGATGCTGTGGTGCTTCTGAGACTGGGCCCATTAATTACCTTGAAATGAGTTCTAAATACTAGTTTGTATCAATCATTAAGTTTGAAATCAGGAGATGAACCAAGATGTGGAAAGTGAGGAGGATCCCATGAAGAGGACAGCAGAATTTGTTTTCTGTTTGTTTCTTTATTTATTTGTTAATTATATGCCATGTATTTTTAGTTAATGCAGTATTTTAAGCATCTTCAGGTTATTTCATAGTTTGGATTGGAGAATTCCCTATAATTGACATTAATTAAACCAGGACATTCACAGACAACCATGGAAAATGTTCTCTAATAATTGTTAGCCTACAGAAACCACTAGTGCATATGACAGGGATATTAAGGCAAAGAAATGAGTCTCTAAAATAAAGCGCTCATTTAATCTCATGATACACTCCCAAATAACAGCTGCTGAAGGAAGCCCATTATAAAAAAAAAAAAAAAACTTTCATAACACAAACAATAAGCAGACATTACATAGTTCACTGTCTTTCACAGTTTGTGCTCTTACTGGGAGCAAAGTTTAGTTTACTGAGCGAGAGAGAGCTGACTGTGAGTGGAAAGCTCTGCATCATTTCTTGGCATTGTTTTACTTCAATAAGACCATATTTCTAAATACAGGATAAAGAATGGAGTAACAGCGGGTAACTCGGTTTAATGTCCAAGTTCAGGAGTACAGTATTGTATTTTTAGAAAAAAGAAAGACACCTCAGTATCCTATATTATACTTACTTGGCCGACATCTGTATCCAAGGCAACATGTGACATCTGAGATACAAATGGTTGCATGCCTTTTGTTTTTCCAAGGCGCAGGCAGGTGAATTGTATCTCAAATGTTACATGTTGCCTTGGAAAAGAGCTCTTCAGGAAACTGGTCGTCATGAAGGGCTGTGTCCAAAGTGATGAGGACTTTCTGTAACCAGGTAGGGTGATCGATGACATCAGTGGTCCTCCTCCATTCTAGGGAAATGAGTATTGGGTTAGTGGCAGTGTCACATTCAAATCCTTTCCCATAATATTTTATAAGCCCATTTCTGTTAATCTTGTGTGCTTGACAATATATACATATATGCATTTTATGTTATGTGTATAGTATCTACAGTACATGAACATATACAAAAGATGGACATGAAAAATGATAGAAAAAAAATCCTTGCCTTGGGTTTTTAATAGACCAGCTTCTTTGGGTGTCTGAAAGGCCCACCATAATTAGCAGTGCTGATTGTGGTGAGCAGTTTATGCTCAAGCTGCGGTAATTTTATTGGACATCTTATTGACCTACAATGGATAAAGAAGCTTGCCTGTTCTTCTAGGCATTTTCTTTCATTTTTTTCCTAAAGTTTCTTTTGTTGTTCTTACCTGTGCGTTGCCCTCATTTTCTGAGCTTTGTACTTCTGAGATTATGATCTGATACTCCAGTCTAAGCTCATTTGATTCACATTTATGTACAGAAAAGGAAAACAATTTACATTAATAAAACAGGATAACACACTGACAGACAGGCACTATCAGTTTCATACTGTTCTTGGGAAGCTTTGTTAGTCTTCCATTGTCCATTTCAGACACTTAAAGGTAACTCTAATCCTTAGTTCTGATTTGCAGCAGGTTTACAAAATTATTAACAAAAAACAAGAGAAGGAATAACATTTTTATTTTCTGTTTTCACTAAACCTCAGGTACAATAAGGTAAGTTTTTGTTTTATTAACTTAAGTATTACTGCTTTGAATCTGTCCTGTTATGTTTTTTATGAAAATCCATTCATTTTTAATTTTCAGTGACACCTTTTGTTTGAAGACATAAATACCGATGAGGGAATGCAATGCACAGACACACATACTGTAACATGCACAGACAGAAGTAACAAAACAAGTCATATGTTGAAATGTGTATAAGGCAATTAGGTTAATAGACCACACAAAGCTAATGATTATCAGTGTTTATTTTTCACATCCAGCTAAAATGTTACTGAATGAAGTGGTGGGAATTTTTTGGTAGATCAAAAGGTTTTTTAAAAAATTTCTACTTAACGCTTTACCTACCTTGGCCAACCCCAGAAAATGTACTCCGGTTAGTTATTTATCTATTTATTTACTTTATTTTTGGCACAAGTGCTCTACGTCCTCAGTGACACATTTATAGCTCGTGTATTCAGCAGTTCTATTCTTAATTCTGCAACTCGCGCTGTGTGCTAATCAGGACTCTGATATTCTTTCATTTTGAGGCAACTGTCAGCCTATTTAGACAGTCCATCATGGGGTTTTCAACGGGTTATGTTGTTTTCTTCTGCAGACCATAGAACAGCAGTTTACTCTGATTTGCCAACACACAAAATCCGTAAGCACTGCTAAAATTCATGTTACTTCACATAAATCCATTCAAAATTTTTGATATGAAAGGTTTATTGTGTTCATAAGAATTGCTTGTGAACGGATTCAAATCACTTCTGTTGACTCACTGGTATTAGAAAACCCCCACATATGACATAGCAAGTGACTCATCCTGGTGTTTAATTATGCAAAATGCCAAGCTTTTTGGGTTGCCCCCTAGTTTTTTCCATTTTTGGACCATATTTTGTGCAGGAAACTTCACCCTTATGAAAAAGTGTAAACCAAAAGGTGTCCTCAGGAGTATATGATCAGCACGATTTGAAGGTGTGCATGTCATATCATCTGGCTCCTGGGATCATGAATATGACAATATTTTTCATATTTGATTTTTTTTTTAAATCGGTGGCTCTAGCCCTCTAAGACCTACTCCCAGAAGGTTAACAATGAGAAATTTCAAAAATAAGCATGAGGGGTATCATTTTAGACTATTTCAAGGTCATTGATTATGGAATATGACACTTTTTTTGATTTTTGATCCTTTACTAGCGATCTAACCCTCTATCAGATGGTAAAAAATGATAAATTGCTATTACTATCAAGAATATCTAGACTTTAAATATTTAACTTGAAACACACATGGCAATATTTCAAGTATCTGATGCAGCTACTGACACAATTATTTGTGTTTATTATGTACTTCTACCTCATGAAGTAAATCATCACATTTCTTATGAGCATCCTGAATTAGGGCGGCTTACCCTAATCCAGTGTTTTTATTTGTATAAAAACTGGCTAATTAGTATAATATTACTCTGGAAAACAACTGTATGAGATTCTGTTGATTAAGGATAGCTACAAATTCCACCAGGATAAGAGAAAGAATGTTTGATTTTGAATGATTTTAATTTTTTTTTATGTTTTGTGAATGCACCCATTTTAACACAAAGTGCCAATAATAAAGTAATGAATACTAGTAAAATAATAACAAATTTGATTAAGATTTTAAAAATCACTTGGAGTTAAATGTGCATGTTAATGGTTGGGTTTTTTCAAGCACTTGAAGACTTACTGTCACACCAGCTGGCATTCATATAAGTGTACTTGTATGTACTGTAGCTGCCTTTATGTCCATCTTCTATAAAATAATGTTCCAGTTAAAATGAGTTCCTTACTTGCACCTGTTGCTAGCAGGTTTACTAGCAGCGTCCATTCCTTCTTTCATTTTCCAAACCTACTTATTCCAATACAAGGTTGCAAAGTGGGCTGGAACCTATTCCAGCAGTACTCAACACAAAGCAAGAATATTCTCCTTTTCTAAATACTTTTTCAAACATATCCACTAGTCCCTCAGTTCATGGGTACCTTTTTTTTCTTTATTTGTAGACAGCAGACAGCACACTCCCTGAATGTTTGTTAATTTTTAGCAGACGGAATAAGGAGTCCACAAAGCTTTTTTAGTTTTGCACAGATTCTCCCTAGATAGATAGAAATGGGGCCAAAGTTATTAAGTATAGGAATTCAGTCTTCTGTTTTTTCCATTCATGCATCCATTTTCTTAACATACTTGTCGTATTTGACAAAATGTAATCCCCAATTCAAACAAACAGGCATTTGCATTCTCGAGTCAACCACTTATAATTAAGTCTTGCGCCATCCGCATGTCTATTCCTTCTGGTAGTTAAAACTACTCAATGCCTGTTCTCTTTTCGGGCTCCATGGACATAGCTATGACTTGGAACACTTGATTCTTTTTGAATAGAGTTCAGCTGTCTTTAATTGAAACAAATTGCCTCCTTACCATCGGGCATGAGGCACTGTGCAAAATTGAACAATGCATCAATGTAGCAATGATTAAATTAAATGACCACAACCTATACAATTTAGCAAATAATAAAGAAACAGTGCTGACCGCACAAATAATTGCTCTGAGTCTTCAGCAACTCCCTCACTTTCTTCAGCTTGTATACAGAGACTGCCCTGCTTCAATAGCATGAAACGAAAGCAATAAAACGGATGAATTAAGAAGAGCCTAACTTGCACAGAGCTTAATTTATGTGGCTTGGCAATACATTTATTGTTTGCTGTGTGATTCTATATGTGTTCTGTATATAGATATGTAACTGGTTGGTCAGCTGATGTATACTCAATAGAATAAATCAAGGTAATGTTGAAAATATTGATATAAACTAAAAACTTGTGACTCTCTGACAATAATGTTAAGTGAAAGCACCAATAAGCCTGATTGGAGGCAAAGCAATTTAACTTTACAAGTGAATGGGCATTATATTTGCTCATAGCCCTATTTTACATATACTCATTTAAATAAGCTAACCTAATGTGCAATTACTGATGTTGAAAATATCAGAGCTCTATCAGCTAATTCTGAGAAGAATATAGTTCTAGTCTAATATAATTCTGTTGTGACTGTTGATATTCACCTATTTACGATAGCTGTCTTAAAATTTAAGATAACATGTCCTGTCATGTCATTTTCCAACCCTCTAATCCAGACTAAGTTGCGTTTCGTGGGGTGAGGGGGCTGAGCCTATCCCAGCTAGAAAAGGATGCAATGCAGGAACAAACACTGGACAGGGTGTCAGTCCATTGGATAACATGATTACTTATATCCACTCATCTATAATAATAAAAGGCAAAGCCCTCACTGACTGACTCACTCACTCACTCACTGACTGACTCACTCATCACTAATTCTCCAACTTCCCGTGTAGGTGGAAGGCTGAAATTTGGCAGGCTCATTCCTTACAGCTTACTTACAAAAGTTAGGCAGGTTTAATTTCGAAATTCAAAGCGTAATGGTCATAACTGGAACATATTTTTTGTCCATACACTGTAATGGAGGAGGCGGAGTCACGTATCGCGTCATCACGCCTCCTACGTAATGACGTGAACTAAAAACAAGGAAGACATTTACAGCACGAGTCACACGCGGGAACGAAGGTAAATGACGTTAATTTTTGACTGTCTTTTAATACTGTGTAAGCATACATATTAACACATGTGCAATTAAACGTGTGCATTTACGGGGTGATTTCTCAGGCTTAAAAGCTCACCTTTTATCAAACGCGGGAAGAAAGGTAACTGACGTTGTTCACTGTCTTTTAATACTGTGTAACCATGCATATTAACACATGTCCAATTAAACGTGTGCATTTACGGGGTGATTTCTCAGGCTTAAAAGCTCGCCTTTTACTAAAAAGGTAAATGCAAAACTATTTTCAATCAGTTTATTGAAACGCTCCCGTTAAGGATTGCAATAACATATTCGCGAGATAAAAGAACGAAGTAGGGGGAAATGGAGGAACAGCCGCAAACAGCGAAGAGCAAAAAATTGATTAAACAATTGAGAACGGAGCAAGTTAAGCATACAAGCATGTTCATAAGGGAAACAAAGCACGGTGTAAAACGTAAGTTTAAATTAAGTTTATAGAAACGCTCCCGCTGCGGATTGCAATAACATATTCGCGAGATAAAAGTTTCATGAGAAGACACGAGGTATAAACGAACCACACGCCGTGGCGCAACGTTAGGGGCAACAGTTTCAACCATTCTATGATCTGCTTCTCGCAACTGAAAGACGGCACATGGCGGATGTTGGCCGACTTGCTGACCGCAACGTTAGGGGCTTCAACTATGGCGCTGACGCCACATCTCAGTGCCAACACTTTGCAGACTGTACTTAAAAGACACGCCCTCCTCACTGGACAGTTAAAAACACCAATCAAACTAACGATGACATCAAGTATTACCCATTCAAAAGTAGGAAAGGAGGCATCTTCATAAAATGCGTGTGGGATGATTTGCATGAGACGCTGCTTTAAAAAAAAAATGATAAAAAAAATACGGGATAAATCCCGTCCAGTATTGATTCAAAACGGGACGCGCAATTTCATTCTCAAACGCGGCACGATTCCGTATTTTAAAGGCAATAACATATTCGCGAGATAAAAGTTTAATGAGAAGACACGAGGTATAAACGAACCACACGCCGTGGCGCAACATCAGGGGCAACAGTTTCAACCATTCTATGATCTGCTTCTCGCAACTGAAAGACGGCACATGGCGGATGTTAGCCGACTTGCTGACCGCAACGTTAGGGGCTTCAACTATGGCGCTGACGCCACATCTCAGTGCCAACACTTTGCAGACTGTACTTAAAAGACACGCCCTCCTCACTGGACAGTTAAAAATACCAATCAAACTAACGATGACATCAAGTATTACCCAATCAAAAGTAGGAAAGGAGGCATCTTCATAAAATGCGTGTGGGATGATTTGCATGAGACGCTGCTTTAAAAAAAAAATGATAAAAAAAATACGGGATAAATCCCGTCCAGTATTGATTCAAAACGGGACGCGCAATTTCATTCTCAAACGCGCCACGATTCCGTATTTTAAAGGACGGGTGGCAACCCTACAGTGCCAGGTAACCACCCATACAATCAGATTGTGATTCAGACTAGGAATGCAATAAATGTAATTACCCCGATCTACATACAAGGCGAAAGTCTTGCAACATTCAAAGATGATGGTTTGGGATAAGTACACCATACAACATAAAACAGCTTATGAAGCCTTGAACCGAAAAAAGCAACATCTCAGAGATCGTAAAAAAAAAAATAGGAGGTAATGTCGTTTTACTCGCTGTAGATTTTAGTCAAACATTACCAGTTATTCCACGAGGGAGACCAGCAGATGAACTCAACGCGTGTTTAAAATCCATGCTTCTCCCACGCTCGGTTATATGTCGCGTGTTCTCCGGTAGGTGCACCAAAAAATGTATACATTTAAGCATGTAATGGGCAAACAAAAAATGAGGTACACCCGAAGGCACTGCAGTAGTACTTAATGTAACTTTACTTCTTAAATGTTAATGTTTTACTGTTTAATAATTTATACGCTTCTTATATGTTGTTCAAATTCTTTTATCAAAATACCACTGACAGCGCAATGCACAATAACATGGAGTGAATACACCATACGCATCCGCCCACGGCTGCCCTGCTGTGCGCAGATAGGAGTTGATTCTACAATAAAATAAAATAAACATAAAAAGAGTAAAACAATCATCACCCATAAAGCGTGTGTGTGTGTATATATGTGTATATATATATGTTGATATGTGGATGTGTATATGTATATATATATGTAGATATGTATATATATGTTTATATGTGTGTGTGTGTATTTTATATATATAAAACACAGCAACACTCATAACAATGACAACACAATTACATTGACAATCATGTTACGTTATTTTTAAAATGTTTCCTTTTTTTTTCATAACCTCTTTAACACACTACTTCTCCGCTGCGAAGCGCGGGTATTTTGCTAGTTACAGTATATACTGTAAATATTTCATTCTATTACAATCCACAAGTACTGGATTAGAATTAAATCTTGTAATTAGTGAGGTCACAACATTAACATAAATTCATTGTCATGTTTTTGGAACCATACTGGAATCACATTTGGGTACACTCTTAAAAACAAAGCTGCCAGAGTGGTTCTCCAGAGTGACGCCATAGGAGAAACACTTTTGTTTCCCAAAAGACCTATCTGCATGAAGGTTCCAGAAAGAACTTTTATTTATTTAGATTATTTTGACAGGCTTCATACAGTAAATAACCAAGAATAGATAGTAACAGATTTGTGAAATACCAATGGGTCCTGATTTGAAAAAGACTCCTGCTGCATTCAATAACACAGACTAAGTCCAGGTTTGTATCTGTTAGTGTCCTGCTAGGCTGCCTACCATACATTAAAGGTTTCACATTAGGAAGGACAAAGAACCAACTTCATATGCAAAGAGCCCAGAATAAAATGGTGCTTTGTCAAGCAATGGTTCTCTAAGGAACCATACAACCCAGTAAAGAACCATAAAGCACCATTAAAGAGCCATCATTTTTAAGAGTGTATAGTGCTGCTCTCAAAGTATTTAGTTATATTCAGATATTATGTGCAAACTACATACTGTTCTGTGTATACCAAGGGACCTAATGTGTAATCCAAAAACTCTGACCTGATTCGAGTATTTGTTTTTCCCTAGACCTTTTGCACCACAATTTTTTGTATTTTAATGATAGGCATGAAACTGATTTAGTTAATCAATTGACAATCCTCATCAGTGCCTTCTGATATGCCCCCTTCCGTACTGTTTATGCAGCTTTTTCAGTAGATATATGACTGCGACTAGTCTGTAAAAATCATGTTGTCAACCTCTAGTTAGAATCTTTTATTGACATACTGTTTCTCGATACATCCATAACTGTTGTGAAAGATAGAGGCACTGTCGACCCCTTGAACCCTCAGACCAGACGTCAGACACCAGATAAAAGTCCAATATGACTTTATTTTATAATAATAATGTGCACCAAGCACTCTACACTCCACTATACTCATATAATACACAATAATAAATCAATAATCAATTAATCCTCCACTCCCAGACGCGTTGCCACCCTTCCACCCAGCTCAGCTCAGCGCTCTGGTGTTTCACTGTCCTTTTTATAGTCCTTGACCCGGAAGCATTTCATCCTCTCTGTCCATGTGACCTGGAACACTTCCAGGTCAGATAAAAAAATCCTTCTGTTTCTTCACCCAGGAAGCACATTGTTCCCTTTGTCCACGTGACTCTGACGTACTTCCTGGGCGTAAGGCAATTAGTCTCTGTGCCTCCCTGCAGCGTCCTCTAGCGGGCCCCAAGGTATCCAACAGGGCTGAGAGTAAAAACTACATTGTCCAGTATTCCCTGCTGGCATTTGGGGCACCTCCATGGTGCAGGAAGGGCTCTACCTGGCGGCCTGGGGGTGTTGGCCGGGATGACATGCCGGCCATATCCCACACTGTGTTGTTTGTGAAAACCTGCTTTTTCTCATTCACTCATACCAGCATTTCTTTTGCCTGCAGACATAAAATTTAGAAACACGTCGTCATGGCTCCAGAGAGAGGCGACATGTGGAACGTGCAAGTAACAGTTCCATGTTATTCTGTATATAAGGCAATCCTACTGCTACTGCTGCAAGCCAGTTTTCTAAACAACTTAAGTTTTTAGTTTGCACATTTTATTTTAAAACTCCACACACACATACAATGAATTGGTATTCGCCTAACTGCTTTAAATAGCATTGTTTACATAGGTGATGATGTCACAAATTAAGTAGTCCATAGTTTGGAAGGGGCCATCTTTTATAGGAAAAGCCTCACTCAAGTATCAGTTTCATTAAGGCTACTTGTTCACTAGCAGACATGATCTGAAGAATTGTGAAAGATAATGGTATACATTTTATAAGTCTTTATAGGCCATGGTTCCCTGTCAAGCTTTTCTGAAAAATCACCCTGCTTTAAATATGCCTTACTCTGTTTTGTTTTGCATTGGAGCCACACAAGACTGGCATCAGGGTCATTGCTAGGTATACATTAACACACCCACGGATCAGGGCGTTGCCAGTCACTATGGTGAAGTACTGCTTGGAAGATATGCAGTTCCTAACAGTAAACAATATGTATTATTTGTTAGCAGTTTTAATAATTCAAGTTTATTATCTTTTGAATCTCTTACAAATCTGTTACCTTAAATTGAAATGAAATGCATAATCAATAGGCACATAGTTTAAGACCTTAACTGCCAGCCAGATAAAGTACTTTTCCTGGAATCCTTCCATTCATCAATCCACTGTTCCATTACAGGGATTGTGTAATGCCAGAAAGCAGCACTTGGCACAAGATGGTAGGCATTTCTAAATGTAATGGCAGTGAATCACAGAGCCAATACCTACTTTCACCCATTCTGTGCCTATTTACAGTCTGTAAACAGCCAGTCATGCACCTCTTTGGGATTTGAAAAATAAATGATACAGAGAGAACATTCAAACTCCACCCAAATGGTGAACTGGGTTGAGATATAATATGTTTGAAAGCAGCAGGAACAATACAAGTTCACCTAATAATGAAGTTTGGATCTTTCAAAATAACAATTAAATCAAAGTGAGATGATTCAAACTTTAAGTATTAGAAAAGACACATGAGGCTTATTTTGAATAACTGCAGCTGGGAACAGTAACAAATTATCGAGTAATAAGGTCAAGCCTAAATAAATAAATAAATAAAATGTAGTTCTTGAGTTGCACTCTTTTGTCACTAAAAGGCTGTAATTCTGTAAATTCACAAGTGTGTGACGTTTCATGTCATGGCCAGCTTTAAATCTTCTACCAAGAGCTCGCCACTTACCACCACTTCTGTGTTTGTTTTATTAATGGACTTTAGGTTTGAATGGCTCCTATTGTTTACAGTGATGTGATTAGTAGGTAATATGTAAACAGTTTATTTATAGTCCTGTGAATTTCTACAAACTTGCAGGCTAACAGTTTGTACAAAATACCATTTTCCAGCTGCAGATATACAGTACATTTTACTGGGATACACTTAAAATAATTTACATACAATACAATACTGCATATCAGACAAACAATACAAATTTTCAGTCTGCCTGCTCACTAAAGCATTAATATGTCATGATTTATTTAAGTGACCTGCAGATCAGTTGTCAGCGATTAAAGCTTGTATCATCATGTTTCTGCGATTCATCTTTGTTTCCTTTGAATGACTAAACAGTGGGAGGCACAGGGGCTAGCACGCGTACCTCATAGCTCCAGGGGCTTGAATTAAAGTTTTGACCCCATAAATACCAGTTAGGAGTTTGCATATTTTCTCCTATGTTTGCAAGCTATTATGATTTCTTTACAACATGCCAAAGACCAGTTAGTTGATCATTTATAAATTTATTGTACATGTATTGTACAGGTGTGTTCATACTGTAAGTGTTCCCTGTGATAGACTGGCATCTCATTCAAGGCTGGCTTTTGCCTTGCACTGGAATAAGGCCTAAATCTGCACAAATCTGTAATGGGAAAAGCCGGGTCTGTAAATTATTATTATTATTCATGCTCCAGTAAGTATTTCTCATTGATGCTGGTATACATTGTGAATGTTTGGTCTTTTCAGGGCAAGCTGTACCATTTATACGAACTAGGCAATTGCCCAGGGTGATAACATTTGGTGCAGTATTTTTTAAACAGTACAAACTCTGACTTGTAAACATTCGGACTCAGTATGACTGTCTGAGTATGTGAAGACCTACATGTGGTCTTCAAAATTCCAGGGTGCACCATTCTCATGTTCTGTATTACTTTATTTTCTTCAGGTAAAGGTTTGTAGTCTCAGTTTGGCATTCATGTGCAGTGCTTTGTCATAAACTGTTGGGGAGGCTACAATATAGATATATTCCAACAATAACAAACAATATCAACAACAATAATAATAATAATCATAAAAGCGACATTGCATAGAAGACACAGACATGGCAAACTAAAATCAAATGATTAAAACGACAACAGGATGGCAGCTCTTGAATGCATTGCTGAAGGATGATTTAATTAAACCTATAATCACTTCCCAAGCAGGTTTACATTAAAACTTGTGTTAAAACTTGACAAATATTATTACCTGTTGTTCACCACCATCTATGACATTTGCTCTTAGCACGCTAAATAAAAGATGCTCTCTTTTATCCTTCTCTCACTGTGCATTGACTGGATAGTTACATTCTAATATATGAGTAAGTATATAAAGATAATCAATATAATTCAGTTTCATTGAATTTTGTAATTATAATAAGTTTGACATTTTGTTTAATTAATTTAAGTTAAATGTGTATGCTCATGAATCTGCTTTGGTAAGAATATAACTAGGCTATCACCATCATTATTAGGTACGGCTTTAGTTTAAGCGGTAAATTGAATATGTGAAAGTGTGTTTTTTTGTCCTTTGAGAAATGTTAATTACAAATTAAAAAATAAAGTCTGCTAATACAGTCAACCCATTTTCTGAAATGTCACTCCTTTCGAGTGGATATTTCTAAACCTTTTGTAAACAGACATTGGTATAAGTAATCAAATGTCCTACTAGACATTGCGTATTTGCACATTCACTACCTTGTATCCAACCTCTCCATATTTCATTTTCCCCAATACTGTCCCCTCTCTCGTGTTTCCAGGTTTTAATGTATAGGTCTGGTAATGATAATTCCAATCAGGAAATGGGGTGGCAGGGCACCACTGTTAGCTTTGCCTGCACTCTTAAAGATACTGTACCAGAGTGGCTCTTCAGAGCAGTGCCACTGGGCAACAATGTTTGGTTCCCAAAAAACCCATCCACTTGAAGGTTCCATAAAGAACCTTAGTTTACTTAGATCTGTAATAGGTTTGATTAATAATCATGAATAGATGGTAAAAGATTTGTGAAATACCAATGGCTCATGATTTTAAAAGGACTTTTACCACATACAACAACAATGGCCAAGTGTTCTTAATCTGTTAGTGTCCTGCTAGGTAGCCTACAACAAATTAAAATTTTCTGTTGTTTCTCCTGTATATTAGAAAGTTTTCAAAGCACAACGAACCAATTTCATATGCAAAGAACTGTTCCCAGAATAAAATGATTCTTTCTCAAGAAATGGCTCCATGAAGAACCACACAACCCAGTAAAGAACCATATAGTGCCATTAAAGTACCTTTATTTTTAAAAGTTTACAGTAGAAAATGCATTTTACCATGCAAAGAATCAATATGCTGCGGTGGGCTGGCACCCTGCCCGGGGTTTGTTTCCTGCCTTGCGCCCTGTGTTGGCTGGAATTGGCTCCAGCAGACCCCCGTGACCCTGTAGTAGGATATAGCGGGTTGGATAATGGATGGATGGAAGAATCAATATGAGTTATTTCTGCCAAGCCTTTTTCTGTTGTGCGCATGTATGTTCTTAAAATTACAGTGCATTATTATAAATAAAGACATACATGCATACTGAAACCTGTCTTATTCTGTTCAGAATCATGGAG
Organism: Erpetoichthys calabaricus; assembly: GCF_900747795.2. Classification (NCBI taxonomy): domain Eukaryota; kingdom Metazoa; phylum Chordata; class Cladistia; order Polypteriformes; family Polypteridae; genus Erpetoichthys; species Erpetoichthys calabaricus. Next base: position 105,901,997 of record NC_041396.2, on the reverse strand, counting down.
GCCAGAACCAGTCCTGGCAATATTAGAATGAGGCAGGAAATAGTTCTGGACAAGGAACCAGACCATTCATTGCAGGGCCACCTCATGCACACCAGGCTTATATGAGAACAATTTAGGGTTGCCAGTTAACCTAACCTGCACATCTTTGGTGGTGTGGTAGAAAACTGAAGTCTCTGGAGAAAGAATGTGCACTAACAATGACTTGGTGCAGGATTTAAACCTGTATGCATTTATACAGTGAATTTTTGAAAGTTAACGATTTAAAATATATATTCAGAGGACCTTTTGAACACACAAAAGCAAAAGCCACCATTTAATTTTGTTTCTCATAGATTTGAAGTAGAAAATGCTTTAAAGCTGATCTGTACTCAGTGGGAGAATAATGACTGAGGATTTTGTTTTTCTTTGCCCCTTTCAAATATAACATTGGTTTTAACAATACAATATAAAAAAGAAAGAACATAATGTGTTTTTCAAAACATACTGTATGTGGTCATCTTATAATTAAGTTCTATGCAGTTGATTAGTTATTTGCTAAATGTTAAAGTGCTGGATGGCACAGAAATTAATTCTGCTATCTCATTTCTCCAGAAAATTAGGTTTAATTCTTGGTCTGGTTGCTGTTCCCTTTACATGTGCACCATCACTCAATGTTCACACTTTTTTCTTCAATTATTTAGGTCCTTGGTACAAAAAAGAGACTTGCGTGTTAGTCCAATTAGCACCTGTAAATTGTCCACATGCGACTGTAATACTGAGATGGACTGGCGTTCTGATGGGTACAATACTGTGCCTCAGGCTGCACTGCATGGGTAGGCTCTGACTGCACTTGGCATATTAATGCAAAAAATGGGTTCAGAAAAATAGACAGATATGGTACTTTCAGGATTGGAGGGATTGCCTGGTAATTGCATGTAATAACTTTTATAATATAATTCTTTTTAAAATCAGTCATTACAATGCAGACCTCACATATACCATATATACTGTATATAATAAATTAATAACTTCTGTCTAATTTTTATACCTGTTAACAGAACTGCAATATACTCTGGCTGCAAGAGCACAAGGTAGCATGCCCTGGCTGGGATGTCAATCTTTTGAGGGCACACTTTTCTTTTATGTTCATTTGGCCAATTTACAGGTGACAGTTGACCTTTACTTTAAATACTATGAGGAGAAAATGTAGCAACAAGTGGAAACTTATCTTTTTCAAGAAGAACCTACATATTCCATACAGAGCAGTGAACCTTTTTGAAATGATTTCAAGCAACAATGCTTCTTGCTTCTCTAGATGTGCCCAAGCATGCTGCTATCATTTTTTTTTTTGGAAAAGAGTAGTAATATATTTATTAGTGATATGACTATTTTTAATGCATTTTGATAAGCAGGTGTAATTCAAAATGTTTTCATCATTGTAACTGCTATTACTTACTAGAGTAGGTAGGAATAAAAGGTGTCCTTTCCCAACAATAAGGGCAGAGCCATTCTACACTGATTTAACACTCCAAGATAAAAATCAAGGGCTGCTATAGAGAGGTGAACCTTATGAAAAGGCCTTTAGCTTTATTTAGCTGCTGCTTTTATCCAAAGCTTCTTATAAATCACAAGTGAACAGTAAATCTGTTTATATATTTCTTCAATTGGTACACTAATATTGAACAGTAAATGACTTGCTCAGGGTCACAGAGTAAGTCTGTGGTATAAAGCGGCCTTGAGGTTTACAGTCTGACATCTTAGCAACTAGACATTATCTTCTCCACACTTTACTTTTTATTATGTTATTTGTTACTTTTACGTCATCACCTCCGTAAAAAAGAAAATGAAGCTTTGTCCATTTTTAAAAGTGTTCACAATTTGTACTGATGAGTAAACAGATTGATCTAGGAACATTTTTGAACGGGATGCAAGTCCACAGTGGGTGCACACAATATTAAGATTCCACTAAGTCTTTACACTGCCCCCAGAGGTGGTTTGTATACTAAACACCTTAGCTACTGCATCACAATGCCTGCCACATCCTTACTACAGACAGTCTAGCCACCAGCAAGGTAGGATTAACCGTGTCGAGCCAGCAGATGTTTTTACATGGGCCACCTGTTGTTGTGACCAGCTGTGAGCATTTTTTAAATACTAAAATAAGTATTCATTAAAAGGGCTGCATTTTACCAAGCCACAGAGTCAGACAACACACAGACGCAGAAAACTGGCATGTACTACTCAAAATAATCATTCTTTTTTATAACCATTTATTCTAATACAGGAACACAGAAGGCGGCGAATATCCCTAAACTGTTGGTCCAAGCCTGGAAACAGCATTGAGTGGACTGTCAGTCTACTGCAGGATTTACTCATTCACATTGGGCTAATTTAAGGTTGCTAGTTAAAAAACATGACAGGAAAGAGAAGTAAAACCCACAGTGTGTACAGTAAGTATGGATATGAATGCACAAACTTTGCTCAGGCAGTACTTGGGCTGGGATTTTAATCTACGATCCTGAAATGACACCACCTTCGAAATAATCACATCATCATGGTAGTAGATAATTGCCATATTTGTTAGGAATTTTTTTTTTTTTATATATACGTGACCCTGTGTTCGGATTCAGCGGGTTGGAAAATGGATGGATGGATGTATATCAGTGATGTATGTTTCATGTATGTAGAGTATTTCACCGGTATCTGCAGTGACGCAACAACACTACTAATGCATTCTTTATTAATAATTTGAATTGCATAGCTGGTGTCCACTGATGTGAATGCATCTGACAGTCTAACCTTTTCCAGAATCAGGCTAGCCATTTACTTTTAAGAACAGGATAAAAACTGTCCTGTGAAAGTAATTATTCTTAATTATTTATAGATGGTTACAGGGGTTAACACTGCTCACTCACAGCTCTTGGATCCCAGGTTGGATGAGTGCGTATACAAACACCCGGTTCCTATACCTACTGGCATAGATTATGTCCTCTGAGACCAAAATTTATAAAGAGCAGGTTTGATAGTGGATGGATGAATGGATGAAAACAGCTTTTATTTCTAAATGCACACTTGTTGCAGAATAAATAGAACGACCTGGTGTGTAAGTGATAGATGTTGTGATGAGGAGAAACAGAATAAGGAGGTTTGGGCATGTGAAGAAGAAGGCAGAGGATAAATGGATGAAGATAGAGGTGGACAGGATAAGATCTAATGGGAGGCTGAAGAATATGTAGGTGGAGGTGATTTTGGGTGATATGAAAAGAATTCTGGTCACCCCAAAGGATACTGAAGGCTGTGGAGAGTGGAGGAAAAAGTATTGAGTGGTTAATCAGCTCGGCAGGGTAAACTTTAAAAATGGCCATTAAACCAGTAATGATATACAGTAAATGCACATTTGTCTTCTTGTTTGTCAGTTTGTGCTAATAACTTTAGCCTTATGAAGCCTTTATATTTTCAATTCATACTTACAGTAATGTACATTGGAACAAAATTTAATATGCAGAGAAAATGAAGAGACATGCATGATACAAATATAAAGCTAGAAAAGTCTTTATAATGACAGGTTTCCATTAAAGGGTGGGAGTAAAAAATAATCCACAGGAAAAGTTACTTCACAGTCTGCTTTGCTGCCACTAGAATGGGTTTCTTAAGGACATCTACCGTATAAGGATTTGAAGGCCAATAACAAGAACAATATGATCTTACCATGCAAATACTGCCCCTGTCCTACTTTAGAAATAGCTTTATGGAAAAAAAGAGTTGAGTTTGCTTGCAGTAGCACAGAATTGCCTAACTTTTAATGAGCTCTGGGTTCCTTAGTGATTTTTGAATGACACTTTTAGTGTAATCTTTGCTAAGGTACTGTAGGTGCTAGCTATGCATGTGTGTGTGTGTTCAGATCCACACATTCACCTTAAAGCCTACTCATTTTGTTTTACACCTAGTGCTTGGATGTATGGCACAGACATTTCAAGTCATTTAGAGTTTTCCTCAATCTGGGAAAATTTCACATTTTTTCATAAATAATTTAGCTCAGTCTTTATGTTTTGCTTAACATGTTTGCCACATTTTATACTTTTCAGTTGAATAGTTTATTACTTTCCTTTGCATTGCCTGTGTTACATGATTCTATTTCAAAGATGTGGTTAGGCTTGCATTCTTTGATGGGTTCCTTCATCTCGGGCCCTGGATGTCTGAGACCATAGCACACAAGTTTGACCCAAACAAATGTTTATCTTCCCCAATTACACTGGTCAACACGCATTTTGCTACTGGGATTCTTTCATCTGCACTTTAACAAATTTCACTTGCTGACTCCAAATCTGAAAGCCGTTTTCGTCCCGCACGTCCTGTTTTTTAGGTCTTGGATATCTAGGGTTACTGGACAGTAAAGACGATGCATTTCAGCATTTAAGAAATGTTTGGTCTCGAGAAAAGTGAAGCCAAAATGAAGGAAAGTGTTTTTGTTGGCCCTGAAGTCTGTGAACTGATGCTTGACAATGAGTTCAAAAGGAAACTGAAGCCCACTGAATCAGCACCCTTATTCGTGCAGGTTGTCCAGAATTTTCTTGACAGTCACAGAGCAGAGAATTATACTGAGCTTGTGAAGAATATGCTGAAAGTACAGTATATTAGCTTACGGGAGCCAGAATGTCACTGAAGACGCATTTTTTACAACAACAGCATTTATTTATATAGCACATTTTCATACAAAAAAGTAGCTCAAAGTGCTTTACATAATGAAGAAAAGAAAAATAAAAAAAACAAAATAAGAAATTAAAATAAGACAACATTAGTTAACATAGAAAAAGAGTAAGGTCCAATGGCCAGGGGGGACAGAAAAAACAAAAACGGCTGGAGAAAAAAATAAAATCTGCAGGGGTTCCAGGCCACGAGACAGCCCAGTCCCCTCTGGGCATTCTACCTAACATAAATGAAATAGTCCTCTTTGTATTTAGGGTTCTCACGGAAGGACTTGATGATGGTGGTCATGCAGACTTCTGGCTTTTAATCCATCACTGTTGGAACATCATGGTGTTTTGAGTACCAAAAGGACACCAGAAAAGGAAACAGAAGAGAGAGTAGGGGTTAATACAAATTTTAGAGCCACCATGAATAGTTATTATAATGAATTGGATATACAGAGTATCAGGATTAAATTACAGTAAAGTTATGAGAAGGCCATGTTAAAATAATGTGTTTTCAGCAGTTTTTTAAAGTGCTCCACTGTATTAGCCTGGCGAATTCCTATTGGCAGGCTATTCCAGATGTTAGGTGCATAACAGCAGAAGGCCACCTCACCACTTCTTTTTTAAGTTTTGCTCTTGGAATTCTAAGGAGATACTCATTTGAGGATCTGAGGTTACGATTTGGAATATAAGATGTCAGACATTCCGATATATAAGATGGGGCGAGATTATTTAAGGCTTTATAAACCATAAGCAGAATTTTAAAGTCAATCCTGAATGACACAGGTAACCAGTGTAGTGACATCAAAACTGGAGAGATGTGCTCGGATTTTCTTTTCCTAGTTAGGATTCTAGCAGCTGCATTCTGCACTAGTTGCAAACGATTTATGTCTTTTTTGGGTATTCCTGAGAGGATTGCGTTACAGTAATCTAGTTGACTGAAAACAAACGCATGAACTAATTACTCAGCATCTTTCAATGATATAAGAGGTCTAACTTTTGCTATGTTTCTTAAGTGAAAAAATGATGTCCTAGTGATCTGATTAATATGCGATTTAAAATTCAGATTACAGTCAACAGTTACCCCTAAGCTTTTACCTCCGTCCTGGCTTTTAATCCTAATGTATCCAGCTTATTTCTAATAGCCTCATTGTATCCATTATTGCCAATCACTAAGATTTCAGTTTTCTCTTTATTTAGCTTGAAAAAGTTACTACTCATCCATTCAGAAATACAAGTCAGACATTCTGTTAGGGAATCAAGAGAATCGGGGTCATCAGGTGCTATTGATAAATACAGCAGTGTGTCATCAGCATAGCTGTGGTAGCTCACATTGTGCCCTGAGATAATCTGACCTAACAGAAGCATGTAGATTGAGAAAAGCAGCGGACCCAGAATAGAGCCTTGTGGAACACCATATAGGATATCATGTGTCTTTGAGTTGTAATTACCACAAATAACAAAGAATTTTCTCCCTGCCAGGTAGGATTCAAACCAATTTAAAACACTGCCAGAGAGGCCCACCCATTGACTAAGGCGATTTCTAAGAATATTATGATCAATGGTGTCAAATGCGGCACTCAGATCTAAGAGGATGAAAACAGATAAATGGCTTCTGTCTGCATTTACCCGCAAGTCATTTACTACTTTAACGAGTGCAGTTTCTGTGCTGTGATTTGTTCTAAAACCTGACTGAAATTTATCAAGAATAGAATGTTTATTGAGGTGGTCATTTAACTGCATAATGACTGCCTTCTCTAGAATTTTACTTAAAAAAGGCAGGTTAGAGATGGGTCTAAAATTTCCAAGAGCAGAAGGGTCAAGATTATTTTTCTTAAGTAGGGGCTTAACTACAGCAGTCTTAAGACAGTCTGGGAAGACCCCTGTATCTAATGACGAATTTACTATGTCAAGAATATTATCGATTAGCACGCCCGATACTTTTTTGCAAAAATTTGTTGGTATTGGGTAAAGGACGCAGGTGGAGGGTCTAAGTTGAGAAATTATTTTATGTAAATCAGGTAAATCTATGCTAGTGAAAGAGTTTAATTTGTTTATAACGGAATACTGGGGTTTAGGGGGATCCTTAGTGTTGGGGAGATATACTATGTTATTTCTAATATCATTAATTTTTCGATTGAAAAATACAGCAATAGCCTCACAGGTTTTACTGGAAGTACTTAGGAGGCATTCCTTTGAGTTACCTGGGTTTAGCAGATGATCAATCGTCGAGAATAAGACTCTGGGATTACTAGCATTGTTATTTATAATCTTAGAGAAATAGCAGCGCCTCTCAAGACGGACTGTGTTATTGTATTCTGTTATTTTAACTTTTAATATTTCATAATGGATAGTTAGTTTAGTCTTCCTCCATTTACGCTCAGCTCTACGGCATGTTCTCTTTAAATCAGACACTCTTTGGGTCTTCCATGGTATAACAATGCTAGAAGATTTTTTAACTGTCTTTACAGGTGCAACTATGTCAACAGCAGCTCTCAATTTAGTATTAAATCTTTCCACCTTATTATTTACATTATCCTCGCTATTTTAGTTGGCACTATAAACAGACTGATTGCTTAGAATGTTTGTAAGTTTTAAAGCTGCTGATGAGTCAAAGAAGCGTTTTTTAACAATATGCTTCTCATGAGTGTTTTCCATCATTTCTTTGAGTACTGAGAAAAGCGCTATATAAATGTAATGAATTATTATTATTATTATTATCATTATTTCTATATTAAAAAGTAGAAGAAAATGGTCTGATAGACCAATATCAATGATCTGCTTTATATCAACTTTTAGTCCTTTAGTAATCACTAAGTCTAACGTATGACCTGCTTTATGTGTAGGCTGATTAACGAGCTGTCTCAAATCAAAAGAGTCCAGGAGGTTCATAAATTCTTTTACTTTTTGGTCACACTGATTATCTATATGAAAATTGAAGTCGCCGACTATTAAGAGTGTGTCATAGTTCGTAATTAAAATTGACATTAAGTCAGAGAATTCCTCAAAGAAAGACATTTTACATTCTCATCTCGACTTTTTTCCACCAAATCTAAACAATGTCAGAGATGAGCATGGGGAAAGATTTTATCAAGATATAAAGGTGATGGAAAACTGGTATCGGGAAAAATTCACTCCGAGCATGATGGGTGACTACTGTTGGTTCTTGCAAAGAGAGACACAGTATAAGTGCAAAAGCAATTGCCTCAGACAATTTTGAGCACACTGACCTCACTTTTATATTGTGGTTATTTGACATAAATATACTTTAACGTGTCTCTGGTATTGTCTTCTGGTTTGTTTTCAGAATAAACACATCAAAACAATTTTGGTGCAACATTGTCCAAACTCCACATATCGTGTTGATATATTATATTGATATTCAAAAGTGTCAAAACGTCAATGATGTGTATGTCAAAAATCTGACATGCTAGCTTAATTCCGATTTCATATATGAAATCAGTGTAAAACCCTTAATAAAGAGCTGCTCTGAAGTTCCCAGAAGCAAACAAAAAATATTTTTTGTACACCAGTGTTATCAATGTTCCAGACTTGAGTAAATGTATTTTTTCACACAAAATCAGTTGTAATTCAGACATCAGACTAAGAAAAGTTATTATATTGTAGCGCTGACGCAGAGTGCCAAAATACTTTTGCTCTTTACATGGCTCTTTTAGGTGGCTTGGTATTTGTAGAAAGGACTGCTGAACATTGCCGCACTCTATGGAAATCTGTTTGCAACACTGCTGGCTTGCCAATTTTATAGGTTCCCCTGCTGATGCTGATGGAATGCCAGTTAATTCTACAGGGGACTCATCACTGTCTGATGCAACTTGTCAGTGCCATTACAATATTATTAGTTTTGACAATAGCCAAAGTACACTCTTAAAAATAAAGATGCCAAAGTGGTTCTTCAGATGCCGTAGGGGAACTATTTTTGGTTCCCAAGAGACCATTCCACATGAAGGTTCCAGAAAGAAACTTTATTGATTTAGATCCATAACAAGCTCCATAAATAACCATGTTGTACCTGTTTTTGTAAAATACCAACGGGTTCCTGATTTTAAAAAGAGTCATATTGCATATAATAACACAGATTAAGTTTGGATGTTTTTAAACCTGTCATTATCCTGCCTGGTTGCCAGCCTATTACACACTAAGGAGTTCTTATTTTTCCACATATTCTGAATCTTTTCAAAGCCCAAAGAACCAATTTCATGTGCAAGGAGCCCTTCCCAAAATTAAGTGGAAAATTAAATGAAAAACCTACCTGGACATAAGGAGAATATGCAAAATTTAAATCTAGACAGACAGTGAATGAAGCAGAGCGTTACATGCAGTCTACTGGAGCTATGAGGCAGCAGTTCTATCTACAGCTCTGCAATAGTATTAAATCCAGGATCAGAAAATGGATGGATATAGAGAATACTGTAAGCAGGCTGAAATTCTGTAGAGAATTATTTTTCTCTGCTTTAGTCTGTTCATACAGCTGTGCCATTTGATATTTATGTTTTTGCGGTCACATAATCAGTTCTCTTCTGAAGTTCTGCAATATTGTTTTTCAGTATTCTGCATAATTTGACTACCTGCCAGAATATTTAAACGTAAAAGTATCAGCTGTCTTCCACTTTTGTGCTTGCATGCCACTCTGTGGGAGCAATCACATTATCCATAGCTGTGTCCAGCCAGTACCAGCTTGTCATTATGTTACCTTCGGGTATTATACAATAATTCAGTTTTAGTGGAAGCCATCAAAGCCCAGGAAATTGCCAGGATGCTGGTATAAATGCTCTGTGAACTTCAGAAGCCACTCCCTGTGTGGCATACATGCAGGTAGTGGTGAGAGTGGGGTTGGCTTGATTGTATTCACACTCTGACATTAAATACGTCATTTTTAAAGTTAGATATAATGTGTTGACTGCCATAAAGCAGAGTACAACCTCAACATGGCACAGAATATTCTAACAGCTTTCTTTGAAAATAGGAATAGAATTTTAGCCAAGAGTTCATCACGTTGTAGTGCAGCAGTTAGCATGTTTCACTGTGCATTTTGTGGGATATATCTGCTTTTTAAATATTCCCTACATCATTGTAATGCAAGTAGATATGCTTAGTGTCCTGTTTGTGAAGGCTGTATTTAGATTGACCTATTTTTATAGTATCTGTGCACTAGCTGAAGTAGTTAATGGAAATATACATTTACTGTATTAGTAATATATAGTAAAAAGACTCCTTGAAAAATGAACAACAGTGTATTTAAAGATCAGGAGCTCGGAAACTACTTTTCTGTATCCTCACTACTCATTTCTTTATATAAACTTCATTTTATTTTTCTCACAATTAGAATTTAAAACCTCTCATGCCCTAAGGGGTTTCTGACAATATCACACCTAAATTACATACCCAAAATGAACAGCTATTATTCTGCTTTTGTAATAAAGTAGCTGAAAATGAATGAAGAGTGGTGAGTATAACACTAGATTTTTAAAAGAAACTATTTATATGATTAAAACTGTTTACAAAAGTATCAACTAAATGAAAAAGAAAAATTGGTGATTCAGACATTTCTCCCTAAAAAACTGGATTTTACAGTACATAACCAAGACATTTTATGATTTACAACCTTGGAACCTATTTTCTTTTGTGCTGCAGTCTGTCCGCTATAGTACCACGATTAGATGTCATATCCCATAATATTGCAAAGTTATATTGTTTGGCACAAGCTGTGCCCCTTTTTTAGTCTCTTGCACCTGAACAATCTCTCAAAACAAATATTGCAGTTGCAGTTTGTAATAAAAGAAAGGCAGTTTGAAAGAGTTGGAGCACCTCAAAGGCAAACTGTGTAATATTTGATGGCAAAAGTCAAGGAGAAATGGCAAAAATTTCAAGGTCTTTTCAGACTGGAGTCAGATTGTTGACTGAGGCAAAAATGGTGGCGATACCCCTTAAGAGGAAGCCAGACCAGAATGGGCGGGGCCAGGAGACAACCACTCAAAAGTGGTGTCATGAAGATTGGTGGTCGTCCAGTCTGTAGGAACAAAAGGAGGAAAAGCATTAGGTAACAGTGCCAACCCTTGACTCGGGGTGGAATTACAACTGGATGAGCCTTCAAGTTGTGTTCCAAACACACGTGTGTGACAAGTTATATATATAGTTTTTTTTATTTTTGTAGAAGAAAAAATACTTATACACACAAACACATACTATATACAGTATTGCTTTGAAGCAACAAGTAAACAGTTTGTAACTATGCATGTATAATTACATGCTTATCCAACATTTACTTTCAAAATTATTTTTCATGCCAGACCTTGAAACAATTTCTGCTTATATTTTGTACAATATTCAGGGTTTTTTTCTGCTGCATTTCACACATTTTCTACTGTCTTCAGGAGCAATTGACCCATAGAGTTTAGAGTGTTTTTAACTATTTATTTATTTGTACATACATGTATTATCATACCAGCTTCTTCCAGTGCTGTGTTACGGGGTTGGGAACAATGCCTTTCATGGAAGTGCTTGGCACAGGGCAGGAAACAGTCCAAGATCCCAGAGGCAGTCACACACACACCACACATACACCTAAACCTGTTGTTCGTAATTATTTTTGGGTCACAGGTGGCCATTAATAGGTTGCAAGTGGAACTTACTGGGTTGCAAGGACATGAGACCTGTTCACAGTATAATTCAGTCCCACCATGATACAGTGACATTTGATTGAAGTGAGAGTTTCTTACATGACGTGCAAGTACAGTGTAACTATACTCACGCGTACGCTAAGCAATGCTGCATGTACTCTATGTTGAAATTGAAAGAGCACTGCTCAGAAAACTAAAATAGGCAGAATGTGTAGCAGACACATCTGGGATCAGTAATTGAACCCATGATGCTTAAACTGTAAAACTGAATGTTGCAATGCTTCAAATGTATACTATAAGCAGTACTTTCAAATCAAGCGTGGCATTAAGTCCTTCAGCACATGTATCATGTCCAAATTATGATTAGAATCTGACTCAAGGTCTTCATATTTCATATCACTAGCATTTTGAAACTTTTCTAGGACTTCCTCAGCCATATTCTTTCTTTTTTTTTGAGGAAGAAGAAGACATTTTCCTAGTACAAACTAAGTTTTATTGCAAACAATTCCCATGCACTCTCACAGAAACTTTCGTGTAATAGTGCATAAAGATGAACAGTTGCGCACCCAATTTATTTCTTACCTTTTATGCACAGCTGTGACATGTAGTCTGAATGGACAATTATGGACAACTATACAGAATGCTGTCAATCTCAGCAATCCAATAATAATGAGCTATTCACTGTATGTGGCTCGACACAGGTGGGATCTTTGAAAAAAGTAAATTCAATTAGCTGTGATACCTGGTCAAACTGGCATATATGTGTGCAAATAGTATATTTTACTAATGAATGGGAGCAAACAACATGGAAAGTTATGATATATTTTCATGAAAAATACCATTATTACTTTTGATTTGTGAGATTTGTGCAATGTACATAAAAAAGTTTGAAATATGGAAGTGTCCACTGTCAGGACACCTCATACATAAGTGGCTACCATATAAGCTTTTTGCTAGGGCTGCCTTAAGTGAGTTTAAACAGTTTATGATAGAAACATTCAGGAAGTAACACACGGTATCTGTGAGTAAGCTGTGAGTTTATAACCTTGGTGTTCAACTTCTGGAGGACCACAGTGGCAGCAGGTTGTTGTTCCAGCCACTGTCTTAATTATTCCCTGGCTTGTATTTATTTTCTATTTCTGTTAACTTTGAAGCAATATTTTTTTATTTCTGTTTTATTTCACTTATTTTTGTTTATTTATTTATGAATTATGTACTATCCATTTAAAATTATTTATTATTTAATATCTACGGTATTTGTTCCACTATGTTCATTATACTTTGTGGGTGTAACCTCAAGAGGTGGGCCACACCCTGATGTCATTGCTAAAGGACCACCTTTAGCTTTTATCTTCAGAGGCTGAGTGCAGATACTTAAGTAGTTTATTGCCATTTTTTTTTTCTTTTTAGAGAACTTCTGAATATTGTCATTTATAAAGTTTCTGCTCCTGGCCTTGTCCTCTCTAGCCAAAGGTTTTACGATTCCTTTCTCTAGAAGGGTAGTTTTATTTATTTTAAAGATTTTTGAACATTATAAGAATATGTTTGAAATTTTAAACTCAGTTATTTATTTTGAGCCTAGTAGACAAATACTCCTGGTGGAGTCAGGAAGTCAGACTGACTGGTGTGGGGCCAAATCTAGGAAGGCTGGGAAGGCCTATCCTGGAAAATGTTTCCTTAAAAGGAAAAAAATGAAGGTATGAGAAATATCGGTGCATAAAGCATATGGATGATGCACTCAGAAAGAAGAAAATGATCAGTTTTGCAAATATCTGGTGTGGTTATAGAATTCAAAAGGTGAATTTCAGTTATTTTCTAATTAAAAAATTGGTTGGAGTGAAAATGTTGACCTTCCAGGCTAGGTGTTGGAAACACCTAAGTTAGATATTCTTCTGTTGACTTGGTTTACATCTCATTATTGTTTGGCTGATGGTAAAGTAAAAAAAATATACCAAGAGGTTTTCTGAATCTTAAAAAGCAAATCAATTAAATAGGCAAAAAAGCCAATCAGTAGATTACTAATTCTAAAAGTAGATGTAGCTTTAATCTGCAGCCACTGCAACTCTGCAAAATCTGAGTTTGACAACCCTGGTGTCTACAAAGAATACATGAGTCGGTTAGAATAGGCAAGAATGAGAGGGAAACAAATAATCAAATAAATACATGTTTTTTTTATCTAATTTAATTATCTAATTATATTTTTTCCTTTGATGTTATGAGACTTGTAGCGTGTTGTCTGCAGAACAGGAAATTATAATGTTTAATGGGAATGCATAAAAATAAGGTTAGATTCTTAGTCCTATCATAAATAGCCCAATTCCATTTTGGATTTCAGGAAATGAACATTTGTTTTTACCATATAAGCATAGAAGGATTTTTTTGCAATGAAACATTTCTTTATCTGTAATATTTTAGTACTATGGTGTTGTTGCCAATATGAATGTAGTGACAAGTCAAGTAAAATGACACCTTTTATTGGCTAACTCAAAAAGATTACAATATTTAAGCTTTTGAGTCAATTCTTGCATGACGAAGGAGCCTGAGTTGCAATGAAAGCTTGCATATTGTAATCTTTTTTAGTTACCCAATAAAAGGTGTCATTTTACTTGATTTGTCACTGTAATATTTTAGAAATAATCAAAGCTAAGAATATTTGTATCATGAAAACCTGCATTCCTCATAGCCAATATTTAAAGGACGATGTGATAAACAGTGGAAAGAAGTGTCAGCTGTAAGATGACTCTGCAATTGTAACATCTCATTTTTATTTCTGGGAATATATGGCCTACCTGTTTAGGAGACATCTACCTAAGTGTGGTTTGCCTGTAAAGACCCCATGGGAGCTACGTTGCTTGAAAGCCTTCATTCTTACATTACTTCTTTGTTTTACCTATAATATTTATGACTAAGCTATCATAAATATATTTCCCCTTGTGCAGTAATATGGTGTAAAGCTAATCCATATTTATTGTTGCCCAAATTTCTGTAACACATCTGGGTCATTTTGGACAGATTTAAAATTGAAATTCTTCCAGCTTTCCTTGTACATGTTGGCAAGGAGTCAAGGTTCATATAGTCAGGTATTTAATACATACAGCCAGACAGCAGCTTGTTGAATTCCCAATTTGCACCACTCCTTTGTGTGTGTCACCGCTTGCTGTTGACAAAGATCTTCTGACAAGTAAAGCTAGTGCAGCAGAGGCCTAATGGTAAACATATTGTACAAGATTAAAGAACAACGCTGCTTCCAACTGGCTAGTGTCAGCTTGCATTTGTGCTTTGACAGGGAAGCAAAAGTAATGTACTCATTGGCATTCGAGTGTGCTTAAGTGGTGCATGCATCCTACAGTACTCTCTTTATCTAACTAACATTTTTACTAAATTGTATTCACTTAAGAAACAGCACAATGTGAATCTGTCCTGACAGGTATTTGGAAATTTAAGTAACAATTTCAATAATAATATCACAGGAAATAGCTACTTTTCTATTACCCTATCCATTTTTAAATAGTTTTTTACTTGTGTGTATTTATTTTTTCTTTTTTCTTATGAAATTGTTAGTGGTTGGATAATATACTGTATTCATACAAAAAAATCAGTGTGTATATATGTGTGTGTGTGTGTGTGTATGTGTGTGTTTGAGTGGGCCACCTCAGCCAGAATTGACTTACAATCAATGCTATCAGGCTAGGCAGTGGTCCCCGACAACACTGAATTGGATTAAACAGGCTTAAGAATAATATATTATGGTTAAATATAGTTGGTATGTATGTTTTGCTTAATTCATTGCATCTGTTATAAAAAACTAGATTATAAGGGCTGATTGAAAAGTAATGAGACTGTCCCTATTTCTATATCACGTATGTGGGCATGGGAATGGCATACATCAACGTGTGTGAAATTGCAGTTGGACTGCCATATTCTTCAGTGTTCAGTCACAGAGAGTGGAAGCACATCATACATGTCATCACGGTTTATGATGAAGACATACAGTACCTGTGAGAGTATGGCAGAGGCAATGTTGACATTCGTAACCACGGTGGATGGCCTCCACAAATGCGCCTAGCCATTCACTCATGTATTGTTGATCTTAAACTGCTTCCACCACAGAAATACAACAGCACGGCTAATCATTTCATCATCACATGCTTGCTGTAACATTTCAAGAGCTTCATTACCACTCTTCCCAAGCTTAATGCAAAATTCAATCACATGCCACTCCCGTACTTTCACAGGAATGTCTTCTTCATTCACCATAATGATACGTACAAGAACACAAGTAATCCTCTTCACAGAGCTAGATAGCCAATCTATCATTGCCGCCTCAGAAATACAAAATAAAGATACAAACTACTTTGTTCTTGCCTGGCACTCCTCACCAACCATAGGAGCGGAGCGCCGCAACAACTCTCAAGACAAAATGAAAGAACAGACTTGTGTTCTATTTTGTGTGTTGCACCCACCCCATTTTTTGACACCCATTGCATGCCTAACCTCCCTGGAAACTATTTCTTTTATATTTTTTCCATGCAATTTTTTTTAAAGTTTTTTCTTGCCTTGTTAGGGACTTAAGGCTGGGGGGCTGTCAAAAGCCCATTGATGCATTCCTTGTGTGATTTTGGGCCATGCAACAAAATAAATTGTTGTTGCTGTATGAAGTGCCTCCACTTGTTCTAACAGACCTATGAAGAAGAATATGGCGATCAAACTGCATGTACACACATGTTGATGTATGCTGGTCAGAAGCACTTGCACTGCATTCCCATGTCTACCTTCCTCAAAGAGAACTGGGACAGTCTCATTACATTTCAATCAACCCTCTTAAATGGAATGACATGTCTCTTTGGATAAATATATTCTCATACTGTACTTGCTATTTGGCACCACACAACAGAGTCACTCAGTTAAAGAATCTTTGCTTCCACCTATTTTCTGAATTTAACTTTCCTTTTACAGTAGCTAGCATCCCTTGAAGTATTTCTTTCCTACCAGTTGAAGTCTATACCCTCCTCAGAAAATTAATACAAATTTTCAGTTATGGTGTTGAGGGAAGCTGGATCCTATACTGGCAACATCAGGTACAGGTCTGAAAGCAAATCTGGATGAAATAAGACTGTACAGGGCACAATAATGCACACTCTCATACTAGGCAAATTACATGATGTAAATGTGAATTTAAAAGAGTCTAAAACTGAAAAAACAGGGTGTGCCAAGCATAAGGACTAGGAGTGGAAAACCATCTAGTCAAACTATTTATTTATTTAAAACTATCACATACCTGCTTTGTCAACATGTTGTTCTCTTCTGTTACAAGTAGCCATAATTTAAAATGTACAAAAGCATCCTTGTCATTGTAGAGACAGAGATACTATGTAGAGATGAAGGTGAAATTAGATAGATAGATAGATAGATAGATAGATAGATAGATAGATAGATAGATAGATAGATAGATAGATAGATAGATAGATAGATAGATAGATAGATAGATAGATAGATAGATAGATAGATAGATAGATAGATAGATAGATAGATACTTTATTAATCCCAAGGGGAAATTCACATTGAAATTACTTGTTCAATTTGCTTTGTGGGGCTAATTAAGATTACAGTGTGTTCATGTGGGAGAGCTGCCTTTACATTAGTCAAAACACATAGAAGGTAGCAGAATCTTGGAATGAAAAGGGGCTTTAAGGTGTTACTGACAGTCAGTACTCAAATGGAACTCCCTCCCATAATGTAAAATGCCAGTTTTGACTATTTTAAAAAGGTAAGGTTGCTTCCATTTGTATTGTTTCCTTGTATGTATTAGGTATCAGCTTACAATCTAAATAATTTTGAAATTTCTAAGCACTGCGAAATAAATGAATGGATACACAACAAAGGTTTGGGGCAACCACCCGTATAGTTTCCCTGGCTGCAAAAGGCTTTCAGTTGAGTACAATGTGTACAGATTTGAGTTCAAAGTTGAACTAATTAAGTATGAAGGATGAGAGGTTTTTATAGTCAGTTCCCAGGAAGTGACGTCCTTGGGCCGGGACAGGTAGGATTTCTCGTATGTGGTATGTATAGAAAAAAGAGAGAGTTTAGTGCAACCCACCGCCCCCCCTGGCGTGGAATTGCCGTTTTCTGGTTCCTTTGGTTGATTCTCAAGCGCACATTTGTGATAACATGTTGGTGTAATAAATATTAAAGGAGACAAAGGTTCTGTGTCCCATCTCTTAGAATCAATTTGTGTGTACTTATTTATCTACAAGAACATTTTCTGCTTTCCTGCAGTATGCCTGTTTGCTTTTCATGGACTTGCCAATGCAGATCCAGTGGCCATCACTGCAGACATTTTTGTTTCAGTCAGAGAAATCATTATACTGTATTTCCAGGCATCTTATGACTGTTTTGCTATTTTAGAGCTATTTATTTTTTGAGAAATATTTCAGATTAGCGTATTCTGCATAATATACACTTTACCATAAAATAATTTGTTAACTTATTCAATGATTAAAGACAGTGTTGCTAACAATATAAGTATAGTGATTTGATTACAACCAGGGAATTGGAAGATCAGTGAGATTCAGCATCTCATATGAAAAGAGACAGCAGGAATTCTTAAAATGTAACACTGTCTGTTGGGAAATTCCGGATGGTCTTCTCTTTTGTGTATTTCTTGTATAAATGCTATTAAACAAAATGCTGAGAGAAACCTTTAAGACTTTGCATGGATGTAGGCAATTAAAATATATTTTTATTCATCAGATCATAACTTTGTCAACTAAAGTGATGTTAGAAAGGTTATCAGTATCAATAGCGAAGATGACAAATATTGAAAAATTTTCAACGTCTAAGCCAATTTCAGTAAATGGTAAGGTGTATTGGAAACAATTCTGGGGCAAATGGGAAGTCAGTGCTATTCAGCCAGTTGACAAATTGTGGTCACTGTACTTACAAGTCAGAGTTCTTATCAGAAGATTTATGCAATGTTAAGTACAATCATTCATTCTATTGTCCTATATAGTATAGTTTCAGTAAATATAATTGAACCGAATTGAATAAACACTTGGTATGGGATGACAAATCAGCATAGACGCAATCATGGATCATCACAAATTAAAAAAGATAAAAACATGTCTTGTAAATGGTCTGTGAGTCATTTGGGAGCTGTCAAAATCAGTTTTTGCCACTTGTGTATGAGCAATCTCTTGTATCTCTCTAAAAATATTATTTTATAAAATTGGGACTTTTTCAAACCTTATTTTTATTTCTTTGACATTTTTCGTGAATAGTCTGAATGACTGACAGGAAGGAATATCTGAGTGTCTCAGAGACCTAGCTATGTATGACTCATGATACTAACACAAATGCTGTTTTGCTCTTGATGTGCAGTCCCAATCATTTCTCCGAGCTAAGAATATTTTTTGAAAGCCATAAAACCACTTGAACATTCTGTGATTTGTCTTAGTTCTTTGTAGGTAGACCAGGCAGATTGCCTCATTTAAAGTCAAAATAATCTTTTCTTTTTTTCTGTGGTAAGACAAATGGAAGAGAAGAGGTGGAAGCTGCTGCATAATAAAAATAAATACTAGTGGCAGAATGTGGTGTTAAATTTGTGTTTCCTTGAAAAAGATCTATTGTATTTTTAAACATCTAATTCTCATTTTTTGTAACTTTGAGCATTTTACAACAACTGCTTTTTGTAAGGAAAAAATGAAAAAAAAAAACCATTTTAACATAAACCTTGAGTTTTGTGAACAGTGACCAGGTAAATGGGGTCTAGTGAGAAGATTAATTAAAACAATGAAGAATATAAAAAAGCACATCAGAAAAGTTTTCACAAGCAATCTAGTTTAATGAACATGTGAAAGGTACTATATAAATAAAATGTATTACTATTATTATTATTATTTTTATTATTAACCTAGCCCATCATACTTACCTAAGCTATAACAAATTAAGTTAAAATGTAAAGGTTCTTAAAATTCTATTTTTTATTACAAATTAAGGTACACTGCAGTCCTGAATTTGTTTTCTGTCCGTTCATTTTGAAACCCTCATAATCTACATGTGAATATTGTTGAGGGTCTAAGATCATCCTCTTAATGCTGAGCATAATGCAGGAACCAAGAAATGAATAAAAGGAAGATATAATACGATTCACAGACAAATACAAAAATAAATCTGCACATTTTAATCTAGCAAGAAGGCATTTAACCTTTTTGTTCTGTATGCCATATTTTACTCTTGCTTGTTGAATACTGCATACCGTAACACTGACAAGTTCACAGGTTCAAATCCAGATGCAATGTGTTATGGAGATTACATATCCTTTTCATGTTTGCATGTTAATATGTAGATTCGTTGGAGATTCTACTTTTCTATCACATATAACTTAAAAGTACAAGCTTTCAGGACAATTGGTGTCTTTCAGTTGCTTTGGCTTCCTGCCATTCTGATGATGGATGAACTGAATTGAAAGATATTTATATTTTTTCAGTCAGTAAAAATTAAAGAATCTGGCCCTTCTCAAGGTAAAGAAACATGCTGTACTTGAGTACCAATGGTAATTTGTTGGTGGGGGGGTGTTGGGACTGCAGATGGGAAATTCAGCACAGTGAGAAACTAACTGAGGTCAATTTATATTACTGGTCAACAGGGAATACAAACTGAGTCCTTACATTGCATATGGTTTCTTATTAAATTTGTTTTTGGTTCTGACTATGCTACTAGGGACATAGTGTCCTGCCTTTACTTTGAAACCAAATATTTTATATATGCAGTAAAATAACAGGAACGTTGTTATCACAGGGAGAAAAATCAATATGCAGTATGTACATCTGTAAGATAGATAGATAGATAGATAGATAGATAGATAGATAGATAGATAGATAGATAGATAGATAGATAGATAGATAGATAGATAGATAGATAGATAGATAGATAGATAGATAGATAGATAGATAGATAGATAGATAGATAGATAGATAGATGAAAAGAAGTAAATTAGGGATAAAATTTATTTTGAAAGCAGACACTTTGATGCAGGTGTGATCACTGAGGTAATTAAGAATTAGCATCTCATCATGCTTTAGAATATATATATAAAAATGTTGAGCACAACTGTTGCTCAATTTAGTGGCTACTGTGCCTCAGAGAAGAAATGTTAGTGACCTTAAGCAATATCTGATTATTGGGGGATATTTTTTAGGAACTTCAATGGCAAAGGCTGGTGATCCCGATGATGTTTCACAATAAATAGTAGCAAAGGTAATAAAGGCATAGAAGTCAGAAGGACACCTTTAATGTGTTTGCAAACTCCTTGACTGTGATGTCCATGCATTGATCCATGATGAAAGGAAAAACAGGAAAGCAGCTCTAGGTCAGTTGACTGCAAATGTCAATCCAATATGCTGGCAAGAAATTTCCTCAACAGTAGTCTGTCATGTACTTCACAAAAGTGGATACTGTGCTTGGGTTGTGATGCTTAATTTCTTATTTAAAACAAAAATGAATGAATTGATAGATAGAAGGAAAACATAAATGGTTAGAGGAAAAGACGATGAATTGAAAGAAATTACCCTTTTATTTTCTGTTGGTAGATATATTTTATGCTGGCAAAATATGGAGATGCATATTGAAATATTTTCATATGTAATTACTCAGACTGATTTATTGTTTTTACTTTTAAATTGTACTGTATAAGCTAATCATGGATGAAGCTCTCCTATTCCTTGTCAAAGAATATAGATTTCATAAATAACATAAGGCTTACATCTAATTTCTTCTATCCAGTTTTTTAGTGTTTAAGTGGCTTCTTAAACAAGATGATTTGCTTCTGGCTCCAGCTCATAAAGTTTCTGTTTGAAAATTTATAATGTTGCATGCTGTTGTTCATTGGTCTGTATTACTCAAAAATTTCATCATTGTCCATAAAGCTTGCTTTTTGATTTTTTATTGTGATAAACGTGGTCATATGGCTGGGTATGTGTGCATCATTTACTTTGGGGAAGAGTTGGAACCAGGATGCACTGTGGAGAAAAAGACCAGCTGGTGGATGGAGTGTGATACTCTGGACAGTTTTCTGTCAGGGAAATGCTGAGTACATGGATTTATGTGGATGTTAATTTGATGAATACCACTTCCCTTAACATTGTTGCAGACCAGATACACCTCATAATGGGAATGGTATTCTCCAAAGGAAGTGGTATCTTTCAGCAGAATAATGCAGAGAACTGATTCACAGAACATAAGGAAGACTTCAAGGTGTTGCCCTGGCCTCCAAATCCCCCAGCTCGCAATCCAATCAAGCATCAGTGGGATATGTTGGAACAAGAAGTCTAATCTGCAATTTATAGGAATTAGAACTTCTGCAGCTTACCTACTGGTGCCGGATACCACAGGACACATTCACAGATCTTGTAGAGTTCATGCCTCACTGAGTCAGAGCTGTTTTAGTGGCACACAGAGTAGCGGCAGCATATTAGCTGGGCGGTCATAATGTTTTAGCTCATAAGTGTATACTGTAGGTATATACAGTATGAACCAGAGAACTAAACAATCGGACTACATCTTCTAATAATCTGTAGGTACCTCGTTCAAGAGAAACCTTCGGAATCATTTTTGTTCTTAAGGTATTGTTTACCAAAAAGGCAACAAATTTTATATACTATGTATTTTAATTTTGTAAGTAGTCTGCATTGCTTACTTACAAGAAATGGTGAAAATATGAAAACTAATTTTGCAAGCATAAATCGTGCAGTATCATTAACAACCACCTCAAAGTATCTTTTATGATATATGCCTCAAAGTCTGTTAGGATTTTTTCTTGTGCTGTTTCTCCACTCCCCCGTAATATTAATTCCTGTCATGTCACTTGTTTGCTGGAGAGAGTGTGTTTCAACAGTTCTCTGTAAATATATGAAAGACGGAAAATAAAACAAAACTATATTACTGCTGTATGTGAAAAAATGTAGTCTCTGCATACTTTCACAATTGCAACATATATGGTAATACAGTATACAGTACATTAGATTAAAAAAAATGTATTGTTTAATATTCTAACAGTAATGTTTTACTCCAGCGTCTTTTTTTTTCATTGTTTGTTATCCACTTAGAACATAATCTTAGACTTTACATTTATGAGCTACATGTATTTGTATCATGTTTTTTCTCCTAGGAGCTTGCAGTGTATATAAGACTGCCTTTTCCATATCTGTGGTATATTCTTGATATATTTGATCCAATTAATGTGCCAGCGATTTTTATGCTATAAAAGATTTTTTTGAAAGAAGTTTGTGTTATTATTGGTTGTAAAGCAACAAACGAAGAAAGATGTAGAAAATTCCACCAAGGGAGGAAGAGGGTTACTTTAGTGAAAACATGTTGGTCAATAGAAAATAATTGCAAAAGGTTTTGATAAAAACCAATGGCAGTGACTTACATATATTTAAAGAATGTATATTAACACATTTACACAACAGAAAATGTTTTTTTTCTTTTTTCCAAATTAGTAGCATCAGACACAAAATAGGAACCATCCCTGAACAGAGTTAGACCACTGCAAGTCACACTCTTTATGTACTCACAACATCAGCTTAGAGCCAGCAATAATGGGTTTGAGGATAGACTAAAGCATGCAGAGTAAAGTCATACAAGTACACGCAGAGCACGGAAACTTAATGCAGACACTGTTTAAAATAAAAAGCAGTATATATCGTGTGTGTATGTAAAAAGGAGAGAATATGTCAAATTTGACTGTTTCTACATAGCAACTACTTTGAGTCTTGTGATTAGAACTGCCTTGACAAAAAATGAAAGATTATGAGAACTAAATTAAAACACTTGTCTAACTACCTTCAAGGGTGAATTAATAAATCAAACAAAGTCACTGGGACTGCTTAATAGGAAATTGAGATTTGATTGTGACAATTTTTTATTTTGCTTGCTTTACTCAAATTGATGTCAAATGTGGAACTTCAGTGTGAATTTCTTCGTCAGGGTGTTGTTACTTCCCACTCCATATTAAAGAATACTTTAAATTGTTGAATCTCTTTAATGTAAACCTGTCCTTATTTCATATGTCTCCAATTTTGTCTTATTGCTGGCTTCAGATTCAATAAATCAGTGCCTTTATATGGCTTCATGTCATCTTCATCTGTTGCCATTCTGTCTCATTCACCTTTATAAATGTGCAAGTCCCCTCCCCACCACTTTCAATCATCATTTGACTTGCTTGCTTTGGCCTCTATAAATCGCTTCTTGCTGGTGCTTGGTATATTACAGGCATTATTTACATGAATTGCTGTGGTGATAGGTAGGAAGAACCGTTTTTTTGTTCCTCTGTAATGTCTGCGATTAAATTAATAAGGCCCACCTCAGTGTGTTGTAGGATTCAAAGAGGAAAGAAGCTTATTTTTCTTAGAATTAAAACAGAGATGTATTAAACTGCACAAAAAAAATGATTCAAATGAGCAATTTATTAATTTCATATAGGCTTCTGAGAAGACTAGGATGTTACACGTTTCAAGATGACTTACAGAAACCCTTCTGATATCAAATTTAAAATACGCATTCTTTTATTTTGTTTCTATTTATACCCAACTTCTGAATATGTTTATTTCAATTTATTTGACAAACACTCTTAAAAGACCCTCTCATGGAAGCTTCTTTGTGGTCAAGACTGTGGCTTATATTGTATTCATTCATGCTGTATGTTGAGTCCAAACATAGTAACAGAATACACATTAGAAAATAAAATAAAAATATTCTGCTGTGTATTACGGTTTATGATCTTCTTTACCACACTCCTACTCTTCTTTCTGTTGGCTAACTTCTGCTTCACCGCTTACTCCTGTCATCTCCCAAAGCCAAGGCCATCTGACCCATTTCTTACTTTAGCCTTCTCATCTCATTTTGGAGTTTCAGCAGCAGAAATGATCTGAAATTTCTTTTGACTTTCAGCCCTTTCCTTTCACCCTTTTCTAAACACTAGTGATCCACATGCTTTGTATTTTAAGGGCTATCATTAATTAGAAACAAAGAAACAAACAATTGCCGCCTTTTCATAGTTTCTATAGTACATTTTTACTAGCAAGACATAAGGATACATTGTTCTCAAGTTAAGAGATCAAAATGGCCCAGACATCAAATTTAGACAGTAAACATTCAATTTTTCACCCACTGTAGTCTGGGGATTAGCAACTTTGACCTTGAACTTTACATCTTTAAACACCTGCTTTATAAAGAATGCAGTCACAGAAACAAATCTTGTGATTTTCCCAGCTCTGGAAATCTTCAGGGCTTTTTTTATTCTACAACTTCTTTCACTGAGATTCACGCCAAGAGCATATTTCTGTTGTGTATGTTTATGTTTTTTGCATAGATCAGGCTCATTTGTGAAATGCACATGCCATTATAATATTTAGTTGAAACTAAAGTCAGTCAGTCAGTCATTGTCCAACCTGCTATATCCTAAAACAGGGTCACGGAGGTCTGCTGGAGCCAATCCCAGCCAACACAGGGCGCAAGGCAGGAACAAATCCCGGGCAGGGCGCCGAAACTAAAGTCCATCCATCCATCCATTCATTTTCCAACCCACTGAATCCGAACACAGGGTCACGGGGGTCTGCTGGAGCTAATCCCAGCCAACACAGGGCACAAGGCAGGAACAAATCCCAGGCAGGGTGCCGAAACTAAAGTCTCCCATGTAAAATTATTTAGACAAAACCATAACAGTTACCTCAGACAGACATATATCAGCTGTGGTAACTGCAGTATATTCTGATGACAAGTTTTTTAAGATAAATGCTTTTTAAAAATTAAGGTGGCAGATGTGGGGCTGTTTAGTTTAGTGTGAGGTTTTTTCTTTGTATCATTTGGCATGTGGCTTTTCCTGCACTCCACAGGACGGTTCTGGGTGTAATAAAAATGATTTTGATGAAGTATACTAGAATGGAACAGTAATAGCACAAAGCCTTGGAAGTGGGGTTCTGAACACACACCCCCAACTTTTGTAGACACCTTGTCTTTGTAATGAAGGGTGGCAGAACTCCCAAGCAAGATTATCTTCCTGTTGCCATATTAAAGAAGAACAGTGATTATGGAATTTTGCATACATTTTAGGGATATTGACAGAAAATGAGAAATTGTTCAACAATTGTCATGGAAATATTATCTAACATTGTCAAGTCTACTTAATCAATGTCCAGGTTGTGTGGAGCCGGAGTCCATCCTAGTAGCATTTGGCATGAGGCAGAATCAAGTTCACAGCAGGATCCACTTATGCATAAACTCATATTCACAAGAGTAAATTTCAACTAGATAGTTAAGTACTGAGAAAAGCGTTATATAAATGTAATGAATTATTATTATTATTATTAATCTAACAAGCACATTTTCAGGATGTGTGACTATAGCAATCCACCAGACTCACTTCCTTGTGAAATGGCATTTATTTTATTAATTTGACATACAATTACATGTAGTCATTTTGTTTGGAACAGATATATAATTTGATCTTACAATAGATCAAATATAGCTTTGTAAAAATGGAAATTTTTGTATGTCTTCTAGTTGCAATAAATATATTAATAAGCTGTTTAGAGTGGGGGTACCAGTTCTTTGTGGTAGAGTGTCCTGATGGTCTCACTTCTGAAGTTTATTTCTTCTTGTGAATTTGTTAGCGTAAGGATTTCAGAAAAGAGATCAGCTGACATAAATCTCTTTATTTAATTTGTTAATGCAATAATACAGATTTTTTGCTTAGGATTGTATGGGAACATTTATAGTTAAGAGTTTTGTTTTCAAAAACAAATTTTGACCTATGTGTCTAATTATATAAGGGAACAATTCAGCTTGACAGAAATTTCATTGTTTAATTTCTTAATGCAATAATACATATTTTTTGCTTAGGGTTATATAGGAACTTGTATAGTTAAGAATTTTTTTTCAAAACCAATTTTTGGCCAATACGTCTAATTATATAAGACAACAATTCAGCTGACAGAAATCTTTTTACTCCACTTTTTCAATGCATAATTTCAATTTTTGTTTTTAATTAGGGTATTACCGGGATTTTTCACAGTTAAGAATTTTGTTTTCAAAACTAAATTTTGGCTTACACTTATAATTACTAAAACTGTTTGTGATTTGCCATCTGTTGGAATGAAAAATGCAGTGCATGCATTGCTGTTATATGCCATTTGGCATAGAATTCATAAAAGCAGTCTTACTGTTTGTAAGGCACCACCAAGTGGAATATCAGATGCTATTCATTTCATAACTATAAAATTATTTGTGATGCACCATCTATTAGAATGACAAATGCAATGCATTTCATCTTTAGAAATGACAGAGACATAGCAACCAAGCAGACACAGACATTTATCCTTTTATTAAGGTGGGTAAGGGATCATAAAATTTTCAGTAACTGGATTTGATGACTAAAACGTCACTGCCTTGTTGTCTAACTGCAAATGCTGAAAAACCAATCTACGTCCAGTTGGATATCTTTGTTGAGACTATACTTTTGGCTTAATAAGGTTATTATATCCAAAGCGGTGGTCATTTTAAGCAAGTCCACTGAATCACTGGAATCATCGGGTAGAAGGGTCCTTTCATCAGATTGACCAGCCCAGCATTGACTCAGCTGCAGAATGCTCAATAGTAGGGAGACCACTTGGTGGCTGAGGTCTCTGTGATACTTACTATGTCAGGCTTGTCTGACTCCTTTTCTACAATCTGGAAATAATTCTACAATTAGCTGATGGACAGACATTTTTGTTTATTAGTTTTGCTAATTAGTTTCTAGTTTGTTTTTGATGTATTTGAATCAACCTGTATCCTTAAATGTGATGGTTCTGTATTTAGTGAGTGGTATATTGCAATGTGAAATCTTTATTGCATTGATTTTTATTTTATGATTTTTATTGCATAGAATCTATATAATTATATAGATTACAATGCAATCTGTTCTTGCATTTTGCCATGAGAGTTGTCGTGGTGCCCTGCGCCTGTACTTGGTGAGGAGTGCTGCACAAGAACAAAGTAATTTGTACTATTGTATTGTATGTCTGAGGTGGCAATGATAGATTGGCCATCTAGCTCTGTGAAGAGGATTACTTGTTTTCTGTTTTGTGTGTTGTATTTACCCCATTTTTGACACCCATTGCATGCCCAACCTACCTGGAAGGGAGTCTCTCTCTGAATTGCCTTTTGCAAGATTTCTTCCATTGTTTTCTTTTTTATTATAAGGAATCAACCCTGAGAGGGCTGTTCAAAAAAACAAGGCCTGTTAAAAACCATTGAGGTATTCCTTGTATGATTTTAGGCTATACAAGAAATAAACTGTAGTTGAACAATCGTTTGTGAAAGAACTCCAGTTGATTATACTTTTTGAACTGAAAATATAAACTCATTTCATGCAAAACAATCGCTTATCTTAATGAAACAGTGTGAGTAACTTTAAACATATTGGTGGTATAAGACTCACCAAGGCCATTAAGGTAAGCATTTCCTAACTGGGATATCAGAAAGCATATGACGATTACATGGCAGTTTACATTTTCATCTGTCATCACAACCCAGAATGTATGCATTTTCAAAAATAATCAGTTTTAATAACAGTAGCAAAGAAAGATGTGTACAGAGAAAATCCCATACAAACAAGAAGAAAATTCCACATAGAAAACAAAATGGCCATGCAATTCAATTCTAGGCTGCTAGAACCATGAGACAGCAGCAGTTACCATTGTGCCCCTATCATGAAAATATGGGCAGTGGGATTTCAAGGTACACTCTCCATAGTTAAAGTTTCTTGTTTTGTTTTCTGTTATAGTGTCTGCATGTGATAGCTTGGGTACTAAATCCTTAGCCTTTTTCATGACTATGCTTTGTAAATTTCTGTAATTCTCTCAATGTTTTTTGAGAATGTATGACATTTCTCTTATTACACTTAGCAGGTAAGCAACACAGCTTCTGGCTTGGTTTCAGTCTGAAGTGTAAAACAGGGTTTTTTCTTGACTACTGACGGAAAGAGCTACAGCTCCCCATATTCCGTTTTGTGTGTCTTTTGCTTGTGTGTATGCACACATGTTATCACTTCCTTCAAACTCCCACTCATAGTCACCTCCCCGGTAATGGGCCCCTAGACCCACTTGCAGGCAGAGCAAGTAACTCATTAATAATTTCAGAGAGTACTTGAGTAAGTATTTCAAAATCTGAGATACCTTTTCCACATGATAAGCTGTTAGGTACGAGTGGAATGCCTGGATTGCGTCTACTGTTTGGCTTGAATAGCAGAGGAATGTGTGCGTGTGTGTGTGTGTTTGTGTGTGCGCGTGTGCGTGTGTGTTTATGTATGTGTGGGTTGGCCTCTGGAGACACAGCACTAAAAAGAGAGGTGCCATTGCAAAATATTGGAAAAGGAGTGCCTCAGCCTCAAGGCTTTAAGTCTAGCCTAAGTTTAAGTTTCTCTTTGTTACAGTCGTTCAAATGCTTCTCACACAGAGACATTCCACATATTTTCCCACATGCTTTCTTTTTTTGTGTGCCTCAAGGTCCACAAAACTCATTTCTACTTTTCTTCCTCTCTTTGTTTCTTTATGCCTATAGAAGGTAGCTCTTATTTGCCAGTGGTTATTTATTTGTTTGTGGTCGCAGACTAATCTGTCCACACCAGACATTTCTGTTTTCCCCAGTCTTTACGCCTGGGCTTCCTGTGCTGCTGTATCCTCTATTTTTTTGAGGGCTTTTCTCTTTTCCTGTGGCCACATTGGTTTGCAATGCTGTGATCCCATAGTGTGCTTTTCCTGTCATTATCTAACTAATCACCAGTTTTGTTTTCGTAATCTGCAGTGCGGTTATGTGCAGCGAGCCCAGGCGTGCCGCCGGAGGGGTATTCATGGGTCCATCGAATTCACTTATTTCAGAAGGGTTTTAGTGCCAGGGCCTGCTGGCACCATTGTCAGAATCCACTAGGGGGCAACAGCAGTGCAGTGGCAACATCAGGTTTTATTTGAAGATAGCTTTAAATATCTGATAATTATGATCACTTCATAATAGTATAGTAAAAAACAGGTGACCAGTAAATTGACAGGGCAGCTTAAAATGCAGTGGTCATAACTGTTTACATGCCAAAATATATATATATATATATATATATATATATATATATATATTGCTTTTATTGTTTTGTTTTCCTTATAATATTTGTTACTGTATTTTATGTTATGCTATCAACACTCTATTACCCCAGCTTGTCTATTTCTGTGCAACTGCAGGAGTCTACTAGATTTCCAATTGAAAAGGTTCCCTCAGTAACAAGCTCTGCCTGACTCATTCCCTCTTCTGAACCCTGGCAGTGAATGTTGCCAGGTTGTTAGAAAGTGGGAAAAGGGCTGTTTGGTTTCTTTTCAATTGGGCTCAGCTGTCTACTACTGTACAGTATATTCTTGAAGAGCTTGTATGTAGTGCGAAATAAGATAGTGATGACAAGGTAGACTCGGCAGTCTTTTTAAAACTTAAGTCCATAATCAAAAACATTTCAGCTGTTTGCTCTAAAGTGTGCTCAAGACTTTTTTTCTGCGGCTTCTTAGACAGTTAAAATAAAGGTTCTATACAGAATGTACCATTCATACAATATATAGCGATGGCAGAGTAAATTTGTAATATGGGGTCACAAGTATGAGACCAAGATTCAAAATTGTACTAGGCTGCCTACTGTGTGCAGCTTGCTTATTATTGTCCTGAGTTTAGGTGTTTCCTCCACCAGACAAGCTTATAAGTGATTGGGTTCCATATCAAAAAATAACTGATCTGTTATGGATATCTTTTGCATCCTAGGTTGTTTCTTACCATAGATCTGCTGTTATGGGAATAAGCTCCTTGTCCCCATTAGTTCAGGAAAGGGGTGAATCAAAATAGAGTATGATGGAAAAGGGTGATTTAGAGAACTAGTAAATGTTGTATTTGTATTCTGCATTGTCCTATTTGTAATCTGTGATTTCCACTGAAAATGCAGATTTCATTTATCTGCTATTTAAACAACAGATAACATTCATTGCTTGGGGTACAAGACAGGAACCAACCATGAATTACATGGGCGCCAGGACATTGCTGAGCCATTTCAAATACCCATACTCACTTGAGGAAAGTTTCGAATTGCCAGTTAAGCTACATAACATAAGACGTGAGAGGTAAACTGAGGTAGAAGAACATGCAGGGTGAACATGCAGACTGCATTAGAGAGCAGCAGGGCATGGAGTTCAGTCCTACAAAGCTGGCTCTGTGAAGCAGCATTAAGCACTGTGCCAGTCTAGACAATGAATAATATTGTAAATTTTTAATGAGGAATACTTGTGGTATTGCTAAGTTGTTAAATCAACAGAAAGAAACAAATTGTGAAACTGTAGAACTAGAGATTCCCCTCATAGCACTGCCAGATTACTAAAAAGGATAGATAAATGACGTACAATGTGGGAAAAGACATGTGCCCTTACAAATAGACAGCATGTGTAAGTAAACAGATTCTGTATGGAACATACATGAAAATTAAGTGGCTGTTTGTAACAATAATGCTGCAGTTCATGTGTATTGCTATTTCTTTGACCATCTAGTAAAGCACTTTGAGCTATATCCTAAGTATGAAAATGTCCTATAGAAATAAATGTTGTTGTGTATAATTGGCAGGCATAAATTCAGTTTTTGACCAGAAACATTGAATATTAAAAATATAAGTCCAGGGTATAGCTATTAAAGAGCAGAAGAATGTGAGTTATAAGGAAGGTCCATAAAAAGGTTAATCTTTTTAGATCATAATGCAGTGAAAAAGATGTGTTTAAAATTATGAAAAAAAGTTGACTCCAGGTGTTACTGTAAAAATGTTCTCAGTCACACATACAAAGTGCTGTTTCTTACAAAGTGCTGTAACTATTTGAAACAAACTGTCTAGCACTGTGTCTGGAACTAGGACTGTGGGGAACATCATATCTCAATTTAAAGTTGTTTTTTTGGAAGCATTAGCTGAGCAGGAGGTGCTATAACAGCATGGTGTTTAAGGCTCCTTCTTCCTTTCTCCACTTTTAAAACAGCAGCAAACTGCACTTGAACGGCATCTAGGACATGACCTGCTTGGAGTTTGCATATCTGAATGTTTTGTTCTGCTGGCACAGTGGTTTTCTTCTGTGTTCCAAAGACATTCAGATTAGGTTAATCAGGAATGTGACATTGGCCTTGCACAGTAAGTGTGTGTACCCTGCGATGGACTAGTGGCCTGTCAAGTTTTGATTTTCTCCTTGTACTGAATCATATTGGAGTACTCTTTGATTTCCCTCAAATCTTTAAGGAGAATAATCATGGGTAGATGAGTAGGAGCTAGTGAAATGCATTGTTAACCTGAGCAATGTGTTTTCATAACAGTTGTTTTATCTCACTTCTTTCAAAAGTCATTTGAACAGCAAGACTGTAACTTTATTTATGTCTATTATTATAGAGATGAATTTGAACCATTTATAATATAGATAATGTAGATAGTATAGATAGATACAGTAATCCCTCCTCCATCGCGGGGGTTGCGTTCCAGAGCCACCCGCAAAATAAGAAAATCCGCGAAGTAGAAACCATATGTTTATATGGTTATTTTTATATTGTCATGCTTGGGTCACAGATTTGCGCAGAAACACAGGAGGTTGTAGAGAGACAGGAACGTTATTCAAACACTGCAAACAAACATTTGTCTCTTTTTCAAAAGTTTAAACTGTGCTCCATGACAAGACAGAGATGACAGTTCTGTCTCACAATTAAAAGAATGCAAACATATCTTCCTCTTCAAAGGAAACAGAGAGGAAAGCAAACAAATCAATAGGGCTGTTTGGCTTTTAAGTATGCGAAGCACCGCTGGTACAAAGCTGTTGAAGGCGGCAGCTCACACCCCCTCCGTCAGGAGCAGGGAGAGAGAGAGAGAGAGAGACAGAGAGAGACAGAGAAAAACAAAGTCAAAAATCACTACGTGCCCTTCGAGCTTTTAAGTATGCGAAGCACCGTGCAGTATGTTGCTTCACGAAGCAGCTGCACACAGAAGGTAGCAACGTGAAGATAATCTTTCAGCATTTTTAGACGAGCGTCCGTATCGTCTAGGTGTGCGAACAGCCCCCCTGCTCACACCCCCTACGTCAGGATCAGAGAAAGTCAGCGCAAGAGAGAGAGAAAGTAAGTTGGGTAGCTTCTCAGCCATCTGCCAATAGCGTCCCTTGTATGAAATCAACTGGGCAAACCAACTGAGGAAGCATGTACCAGAAATTAAAAGACCCATTGTCCTCAGAAATCCGCGAACCAGCAAAAAATCTGCGATATATATTTAAATATGCTTACATATAAAATCCGCGATAGAGTGAAGCCGTGAAAGGCGAAGCGCGATATAGCGAGGGATCACTGTATACAGTAGGTACTATAGATAATATAGACTATTAGAAATTGGCGTGAGTGTGCAGTGGTTAGGGCTGCTGTGTTCATGAACTGTTAGTATGGATTTGCATTTTTTCCCTGTTTCTGTATGAGTTTCCCATCAGGTACTCAAATAGTCCTCCTTAAGTGTGAGTGTGTCCTACAATAGACTGGCACCTTGTTCATGGATGATTCATAACATCTGCTCAATGGTTCTAGAATAGTCAACATCTCTCTGCAACCCTGCAGTGGAACTCTGCTGTAAAATACATGGATAGGACTATGTGGTGAGGAGGAGGATGCAACAAAGAAGACAATGAAGAAGAACAAGACTTGCATTTGAATAAACTAACATGCTTGTAATATTTCAAATGATAGCAGTTACTGTTATTTTAAAGGAAGATGTCTTTTGTAATTACCGTCTTCAGTAGAAATGTTTGCTGCAAACTGGAAGAACGTTGAATTGTTACTTACAATATATATATATATATTGTGGTAATGGGAACTTTGGAAACCGCAGAGAAATTTTGTGGCGCCAATTGGGTCATCCGATTATTGTTAGCAGACAGCAATTCAAAATATAGGAAAACAGAAAAAGATGCTCGTAAGCGTCTGTCCCTTCAGCGGGATTGTCAGGAAAATTGAACAAATGGTTGTTACTTCTAGCAGAACTCTGGCAGGTTCCTCTGGTCAGTAATGATGCCTCCTGGGATGCCCAGGATTTACTGGCGGTTGGACCGGAAAGGGTGGGGTTAAGTGCCTTCCTCGGATGGCTTCTCTGCACTATGGGCAAAGAAGCACATAAAATCATTAGCGATAGTACCCCCTCTCATTTTGGTGGGTTTTTACATGTCTTGAAAAGATCCTCCTACATACATGGAGACTCCAAACACAAGTGCACAAACACAGTCAAGAGAACAAATGAAGTGTATTTATTTTATTAAATACCTCCCACCGCTTCTTCTTTGAATATAAATCATGGTCTCTATCCAATTTAAAAATTACTACACTCTCCGCCAGGCAGGCCTTGTCCTCTACTCCCAGACTCCAACTTTCTGAGTGAGGTGAGATGCCTCCCTTTATCTTGGACTCAGTAGTACTTCCAGTGTCACAGCATTGCATAACTGAAGCACTACCAGGTCACACTGATATTGCCCATAAGAAGAACATCCTCTTCCCTCAGCATCCCATGGCGATGCTCAAAGTCCCTGACAGGGTTGCCCTTCTGCACTACAAATCCCAGGAAACCCTGTGTGTGTCCAAACTGGGAACCATTCAGTGGAGCACTGCCACCTTTCATTGTGGGGGATGAAATTTCCATTCATTATTTGCTCTTCCTGATTGGGATAAAAATGTAAGATATTCCCGGCTGGGTTGTGCCTATATTCATTCACTTCTTCCATTATGGTCTCCAGGCAGGGTAGCAGCATTTCCTCAAAACCAGGTGGAATGCCCATCCACCCCATTCTACACTTGCAATATACTGCTGGTCGTTGCTGGTTGTTTTTCTTGTGAATTTGTTGACTTTAAGGATTTCAGGAAAGAGTTTGGTTAACAGAAATCTCTTTATTTCTCTTTTTAAATGCAATAACACTTATTTATTGCTTATGGTTATATGGAGATTTTGCATAGTTAAGAACTTTGTAAAACCATATTTTGGCTTCCACTTCAGATTGTATAAGGGATCATGAAATAACATTAATAGCAGCTGTATCTGATTACTAAAACATACCTGTCTTGTCATCTAGCTGCAAAGACAATCTGTGCTGCCAATGTGGATAACTTGTTAATACTGTTCCCCTGCTTTAATAATGGCATTATGTTCAAAGCAGAGGTTATTTTAAGTAAGTCCACTAAACACTTGTCTGTGAAAGAACACCAGTTGGTCTTACTCGTGTAATGCAATTTTATATCTTGAAAGAGAGATAGTGCAAATAACTTTAAACAAATTGATTGTATGAGGCTCACTGAGGTAATTAAGGTATGGTTTTCCTAACTGGAAAAGAATAAGTAGAATATGATTATATGTCAGTTTGCAGTTTCTTCTATCAGGAGATTTTCAGGAGATTAAAGGCATGATTGTGAGCCAACATGGGACAGGACAGACCAAAATATATTGTAGTTTGCTGTGTCCACCAAGAAAAGCTTGATCATTTGAACAACTACCTGCAGAAATGTTAATAAGCACATCTTTGCATTCTTTTGTTAGAAAATATAAGCAAGAGAGTATACAGTATCTGTACACACACATATACGAGTTGTAATTATATTGACATCCAAGAAGTATTTACATCAATCATTTGAGATGTTTATAACTACAAATTTAGATTTATTTTGAAGGCATAGTGCAGTCTACATTATTAATATTTTTTATACTATTTGATGTATCAAGGTAGTATATTGTTATTATTGTGGTTAAGTTTAATTGTATAAATAGCTGAATTTGCTATAATGTTATGTCTCCCAAATAAATATTGTAAAGAAAGCTTTCTGCTTATTACTGCTAAATACCAAATGAAATATGAGTCTTTGGTTATATAATGAATGGGTGATTGGAGAAATTCTTTAACAAGAGTCAAACAGTAAATGTAAATGAGCATGGAATGTGTTATGGCATTTGAATGTAGTAGAAGACTAGTAATTTTTGAGCGGGAAGGAAGATTAGCAGAAAGGGTCAAGATCAAAATTTAAAGGATGGAGGTTCAAGTGATCATTACAATCATGCTGCAGGAGATGAGGATGCAATTATTTCATCAAAGGTTTTTAAAGAACTTTGAAAAATAAGGAAACATAAAAGAAGTAGTATGACAGAGTTGAAAGGTTGTGGAGCTAAAGTACAGACACAGAAATAATTTTCTAAGACCAATCGAGTCTTATTCTGTTAAATTAAAATTAAATTATTAGTGACAGACAAAGTGACAGTTTTATTAACTATCACAGTGCAGTGATTTTACCAGCAGTATATTTTCATTTTTTGTCATCTTTCTGAAGAGATAATTTTCATAATTGTGGCTCAGCTGTGAGAATAACCACAAGATGGTAGTTTAATGTGGATTGAGCAGCAAGGACATAAGCCTCAGGCTGCCAGACTGAATATGTATACCGTATATATATCTTGTATGAGGTGTTAATATTCAGTAACATTTTTTATTATTGAACATTTCTACTGAGATACATAGACAATGTCTAGCCTAAAATTAAAAATTTATCAGTCTGAAATTTTAACGTTTTTTTTTCTCCTTATATGATTAATCTTGAGATTATAAAACATTCACTTACCATTTGTGTACAGTGGCAGTTCTTCATTTTCCTAAATAGATTTCCTTGAAATGATTTTGAAATTATCATTTCAAAGTTGTGCCTTTCAATAAATATGGCAAAATAAGACAGGAGAGTTAATTTCCAGATTTATTACTTTAGAGGTCAGAGCATACTGTTAGAAAAATCACAGAATTGAGCAAGAGCATAAAGCCATATTTCTGCAACACTGAAAGGAAGATAGGGAGTTGCTGTTAAGACTGGCTATATTGCATTTTTAAATTGGTTAAATACTAGATTAAAGCAATGCCAGTTTTTTAGCAGACTGGTATTAGTTTGTTAATGGCAAAATTACTTTCAGATCACATAACATTTATTTGGCTTTAGGTGACATACATGTTTTATTTATTTGCTGCTTGGATTCTTTGTAAGATTAGGTACAATTCCTGGTCTTGTCTCTTTCTGTGTGAATTTTATACATTCTCTGCATGCTCCGGGGTTTCTTCAATCATTCCTTTTTGCTCCCATGTTCCATATATGTGCATGTTAGGCTAACTGGCAATTTTAAGCTAACTTTATATGAGTGACTATGCTGTAGGTGTGAATGTAGAACTGTAACTTCATCCAGATTTGATTTCTATCTGTTACCTGATACCTATAGAATTAGGCTCTAGTAACTTGTGACCCTATATTAGAAAAAGTATGTTCAGGAATGGATTAAAGGAATAATATACAATACACAATACTATCACCTTTTCAATTTGTGTATTACTGTATATATGTTTAAATGAAACCGTGTATGTTTTGCATGATTGGGATATAGTCATGTGTAACCATCCCATGTTGAAAATTTGTCTGGTAATCAGGTTTACAGGAAGATTCGTGCATATATCCTAATCAGGTAATAACCATTTATTAAACATTTTCTATACTTTACCTATCACAGTAGCTCTGTTAAGATTTATATAGCAGCCTTTCTCATTATTGTTTTCTAGGCGAAGTGTAACCATGAGGAATGACAAGCAGAAATTGTTGGTTAGGGTAGGAGTTCTCTGTCACTTAAAAAAAAAAGGGAAACTCTGTTAGTGGCTGTGTCACTCAATAAATCTTTCCCGTATCCATGTGACCAACACCTGTGACGATAGTTTCCATGCTTGCATGCGTGACACTAGCTTACACTCAAAAGTCTCTCACACAACTCATTTTAACTGTTGTTTCTCCTTTACAGAGATATTGAGTCATTTTCAGTCTTGTATAGAACCTGGACTTGAGAGCCCATTCTTATGAGGTATAGACATCAAACGTGAGGAAAGAGATCTGTTGCAATTAAGTAATTAATAAACACTTAAGGAAAGAATAACTGTATTCAAATAGCATACAACTACAGTTTCCTATACCCTTGTAATGCCCTTTGTTATTATCTCTTATCGTGTACAGATTTTAAAGAAAAGCACTCTGGTTATAAACAGTGTTACCTTGTTACAATATTACAGTCATTGCGAAAAGAATATAATTTAAAGCAAAAATTACAATGTTTTGACCTATAGACTTCAGAGCAGGTTAAATCAGTTTGATTTATATGTGGCAGTTTTTTTTTCTATTCTATATTTGTTAAGCCACTTATTCAATTGATTACATTCCTCTCACTTTCTGCCATGCCCTTTCTTTTGTGTCATGACTTTCACATTTCAGCCTTTTTATTCCCACCTCATTAAGAGACCTCGAGGTAATTAATAAAGATAAGGTGCCCTTAAAGGCAGAAGATCTGGCAGTCAGCAAAAATAAAGATGCTTTACTTTAGATGCCTTTTGTCAGACATGCATAATTTTAAAATTTAATTCAGTTGCAACAGGGAGAAAATCTTTAACTAGATTTGTTGTATTGAAATGCTGAGTGAGTGAACTAGAGTGGGGTTCAAAAGATGAAGAAAATGCATAAACATGAATTGGTTTATTTGCCTGGCTCACATGAGATTTTAGCAAATTATAAAGGAATCTAATGTTAGTTTGGCACTGAAGGCCATACTATATTCTCAAAATAAAGTCATGTCGTCATGACTTTCTGGGACTTGATGCTTTTTAATACCTTAATCTGATTGTCGTTACAATGCAGATGTAAGACATTCTGAGGATATATTTTATCTTCCTGACTACACTAGCTTGGTGAGAAGATGAAAACAGTTCAAACTGCCTTAATTAATCATGCACAATAAATTTCTAAACATCTGTGAATCTTGTGAAGGATTGATTAGCAAATGTGTTCTGTGGAGCATGTAACACCACCTAATTACTGATTGACTATTCCGAAAGACAAAATCCGATTATTGCATGCTCATTTTCTGAAAATTGCAAAATGAATTGAAAATCTCTGAAGCCAGAAACTGTACATATAATGAGGCCCACTTTTCTAAAACAAGTATATACCACTATAGGGAAGAAATTAAAAATAAATGCAGTTTCACTAAGCATATTAGAATTTCGATCATTTTCTTTTTGTTAAGGTTAATTTATTTTCCTCTGTAAACCAGGATAAAGAGATTTTGACTAGAATGGTCTTATTGGTTGATGTACACAAAATCATAGTGTTGAACTTTAAAACATGGTCTTTGTCACCTTCCTGTTTTAGTCTATTAAAATATTATCTCTGTATTTGTTCCTGATTTTTTGAAAGTACACTCCTCACTTAAAGTATTACTCCTCCCAATTTTTTATCTGTTATTTACTCCACGTTGTTTGTAATGATGGTTCAGAAAAACTTTGAGTGTCATGTGTTCATGGGGAATGGAGATAACAAAATTCATAATACAATGCACTTCAACAGAAACCGAGCTTGAACAATAGCAAACAATATCAAAACATCCATAAAAATAGCCCAAATAACTCATGAAGCATAATCCAAATTTCTGCTTTCCAGTTGTCCTCATAGTGTCCCAAAATACTTATATTTTGTCTAAAACATTGTTAAATAATCCACATCCAGAAAATCTTCTCATTCAAGACAATGAAGCCTGTTCAAATCAGATAGAGCTTTTGATTTGAAGACCTCAGATAAATATATGTATAATTTTTAGGTGGATCACTCCTTTAAATGAAGGACTTAATACACATTATCAAGCAGATTTGTAGTTCTGGTTGTTGGTGAGAATCATCTTCTTCCCTTCACTAAAGAACTCTGATCTGCATTTTATCTCACTCTTTTACTGTCTAGGCACAGAAACTATAGGTTTCCAAATTTGTCAAGTTTAAAATAGTCCAATAACCCTTTAACAGTTGTTACAAACAGAATGAACACTGCAGTGTTCTGTAGTGAAACAAGGTTAAACCCTCTTAAATATTGTTTTATTCTATATTTCTTTCACAATTTTTTTCCATTAAGATTGGTATTACGTTATGTCTATTTAATCTAAATTGTTTTAAAAGGAAACATTTGAGAACTAAAGTAGATGTTGATATTTAGTTGCGAAATATTACACATAGTTAAAGAAGATAGCCCTAAATAAAACATCCTATCAAAGAACAGTTTTCTGTATGGCTGCTATAGTTGCCCACTTTATTTATATTTACACCACATTAGACAGCCTGGGCTGATTAATCTCTTCTAATTTCATCTTCTCAACCACCTTTCCTGGTGAGGGTTACAGCAGCATCAGGCCAAGCAGGTCAGTTCTTACTTCCCTGTCCCTAGCTGCAGATTCCAGCTGTTCCTGGGAAATTACCTGGCATTCCTAAGCCAGTCAAAAGATTTAATTCCTCC
The DNA here is from genome assembly GCF_900747795.2 of Erpetoichthys calabaricus. NCBI lineage: Eukaryota > Metazoa > Chordata > Cladistia > Polypteriformes > Polypteridae > Erpetoichthys > Erpetoichthys calabaricus. The sequence continues at coordinate 105,862,252 of NC_041396.2, read as the reverse complement.
AGTGTGTCCTAGACTTGCTACAGGGTCTCCACCCAGCTGTATGTGCCCGTGACAGCAGTAGGAGGAGCCATCAAGGGTCATCTTTAGGACATGCCCAGAACACCTCAATTGACTCCTCACAATTCATAGGAGCAGTGTCTCTATTCTGAGGCCTCCATGAATCACTGAGATTCTTACCCTATCATGAAGTGTCAGCCCTGCCACCCTGTGAAGAAACCTCATTTCTGCCACACATTCTGCCATAGCCCATGGCCATAGGTAATTACAGGAATGTTGATCAACTGGTAAACTGAGAGCTTTGTCTTTGACTCAGCTTCCTCTTCACCACCATGGACCAGTGTAGCACCCGCAAAACAGCTACCTCCACTCTAGTCTGTTTCTCAATCTCATGTTCCTTTTTTCTATCACTCATGAACAAGATTCTGAGATACTTGAACTCCTCCACTAAGGGCAATTGTTCCCCTCTCAAATGAAGAGAGAACAATGACTTCACATTTGGAAGTGCTGGTCTTCATCCCAGCCCCTTCACATTCAGCAGTGAATAGCTTAAGTGCATATCAAAGGTCATGGTCAGATGAGACAAAGAGGACAACAACATCGGCATAAAGTAACAGTGATACCTCTATCCTCTCCAAATCCTTCGCTGTGCCTTCATATCCTGTCCATAAAAAACATTAGTGACAACACATAGCCTTGATGGAAAGATGCAAGCAGGATAAACCTAATAAATAAGCATACCTTGGAGGTCAAAGTAAATATTCCTTGATTGTTGTCATCACATTTTAATGGGTTTTGGCACAAATTTGCTTCCAGTAACTATTGTTGGTTTAACTGAAAACAAAATTATGCCATAAAGTATAAAATAAAAGATGGTTTATGTATTTAGAAGTAAAACATTATGGGGTAGCATGTCATATGATTGCACTCCCTCAGTGTGTTTATATCAAACACTTGAGCTGAGCTTTTGGCTCCAATTTAGGCCGAGCGTCTTCTAACCCATGTAGGTTGCTGAGCTTTTTCTAACCCAGTGAGGTTGCTTTACATTTTCCTGATTTAAAAGCCTGTCAGATTAAAGATGATTTATAATAGAAATTAAAGTGCTGATATGGAAGTTGTTTTGAGAATGGTCCTTACGTCTGTGTCTGCAGGTCTGTTTTACTTTAAACCTATAATAATCTGTACCAAACTTGTATCATGTTTGCATGTACCTCATGCTCTTAATGTAAGATACAGAAATAAAATCCCAGATCCTTTGAGGGGTCTAATAATTCAAGCTGTATTTAATGATAAAATACTAATAATAATACATGAGGCTAACGAAGATGATTTTTGGAACAGCATTTAAATAAACCCAAATGTTCCCCAAATGCCGTTGTCTTTTGGTAGTGCATCAGCTACAAATTTAAAATGAAATAGTACTCATATTCAGTTGATGGTTTACTTATGCTCTCAAAAGACATTTAATGAAACAAAATCACTGGTAGTTATGAATTAGAGCCCTGGGTCTTTCTCTGGGTCTCCTCCCAGGTGGTGGTGTCTGTAAAACATCCACTGGGACATATCTGTATCAGATACCTGAACCACATCAAGATGAATCCTCTCAAGGTGGTGGGTCAGCAGCTCAACTCCAAGCCTCTCCTGGATGTCTGTGCTTCTCACCCTGTCTTGAAGGTATATTCAAAATAACAAAATATACTGTACCTTATTGTTTGAGCAATCGTGTTAAGGATAGATAGATAGATAGATAGATAGATAGATAGATAGATAGATAGATAGATAGATAGATAGATAGATAGATAGATAGATAGATAGATAGATAGATAGATAGATAGATAGATAGATAGATAGATAGATAGATAGATAGATACTTTATTAATCCCAAGGGGAAATTCACAATTTCATTGAAGCGGTTTTACAAAGATAACATGTAAGCATTCAATAGATGAAACTGAAACCCTCCATCTACCGTGAGGCTTTATTTTATGTACAGTAGATATGGTGGCTGTCATTGTTTCACATCTCTTTGGACCAGCGTTTGAATCCTAGCTTGGTCAATGTCTGTGAGGAGTTTACATGTCCATCCAGTGATGTCTGTGTGAGATCTTTCCAGGTATTTCAGCTTCCTACATCCCCAAAACTGCAACATAAGATGACAAGTAAATTAAGTTATAAGAGAGTGTGTGAAAGTGTACCCTTGAAAGGAATGGTGTTCTGTCAGCGAATTTCTTCTTTCAACCTGATGGTGCTGGGATGAATATTAATTAAAAAATCCATTCATCCATTTTCAAACCTTTTTGTCCAATTTAGCGTTTATAAAACTGGTAGAGAAAGCGAATTTAGAAAATAAATGGACTGATGGAATTCTACCATAGAAATATAAGCATTATCTGATAAATGTAATTAATGTGAATGGACAAAACAATCATCAGAGCTGATTTAATTAAGCATCTGCTCATATTAGGTGGAGTGGTGGCTCTGAGGCTAGGGATATGCATGGCAATCGGAAGGTTGCCGGTTTGAATCCCGTAAATTCCAATAAGAACTCTGCTCTGTTGGGCCCTTGAACCCGGCCTTTAACCTGCAATTGCTGAGCGCTTTGAGTAGTGAGAAAAGCGCTATATAAATGCAAAGAATTTTTTTTTTTTAAGATTTTATTCTCTGACTTTAACAATACCTGACACAACTTCTGAATTTAACCACGTGCAAGTACAGACCACTGGTTCAAAGGGAGAACTCTCTATAATAAGAGGAGTCTGAAACAGATGTCTGTTGTCTGTCAGTCTTGAAGAATTTAATTTCCAATGATGTAAGTTTGTTGACAATACTTTCCTTATAACATGCAGCCTGCTATTTATAAGTAACTGAAGTTTACCTAACAACAGCGCCGGAACTGTCATGTACAATTAATACCCTTATGTCTGACTTTCCATAAACAGCAAATAAAACTCAGTACAGTATGCACGTGTGTTCCAGAATGAGCTACTGTGGGCTCAGATGCCCTTGATGTGGGCATAAAACATTTATTTGGCAGATGCTGGTGCCTTTAACTAAGGTTTGCTAGTTTTTAATTAATGACATTAAAATTAATATGAATGGAAGTGTCAACAATAAAAGAAAGAAAAAAAAGACTGGTGTGAATATGGAATTGGAACAAATGGACATTGCAGTAATTAATAGAATATTTCACAATGGTGTAATGCTCAGTATGGACTCAAGGCAGAAGAATATTGAAGCAATTAATGTAGAAGTTAACAGAAGTGTGCAATTATACAATTAGCAAAATTAGAAAGTGAGAAGAGGACTAATTAGTTAGAAATATTTTGACATACAGTTGGATCTCATTATATTCCATGGCTAGCATTACAAAGAGCCAATTAACACATTATGATCTAGGAAGTAATGCTGGTTCCTTTTGTGAAGATGCCCAAATAAGGAAGATGACAAAGTCCATGTATGAAAGGTCACCATTTTGCATATAAGTGGATGGCTTATCTATGCTGTATTTCATGTTAAAAGGTCATTAATCAATAACACTATAATCAACATACAGGGGCTGGAAGGGAGTCTCACAGTTATCTAAATATGTATATGTGGTTATTGTATTTGGGATTTTATAGTGGACTTAACTCCATCAGTCCACTACTATTGTTGTTGACACTGAGGGCTTCTTTAGCCCTTAACCCCCAACACTTGGTTGATTGATCCAGTAATAATTTCAAATTATGATGTACTCAGCCTTCCTGATATCTACAAGAACCATGAATGTCCAGATAATATATCTCAGCATATTCATATCATGTTGTTATGGATAGGAAGCCAGATGTGGCACTACAGAGCTCTTAGTCTAGTATTTATTGGAATAAAAGAAACATGTTGATTTGAAAAACATTTTGGTGGTAATACAACCAGTTTGCATTTATAGAGGCCTAATCTTGGTTCTTTATTTTTAAGTTTGTCATAGAAGACACAAGTTAACTGGTACCCTGGCCACGGTGGATGGTTTCTTACCCAACCAGGAAGCCATGATAAAGGAAGGACATGGATGGATGTACATCATGACTGGGTTGGTTAGTCAAAACTTTCCCGGTCAGGAGACCATTATGAGGGAAGGACAGAGGATTACCGCCCCTTGAAGCTTTGTGTTCTCCCAGTACACTGGGCGTTAGTGTTCCTCTGGCATGACTCCTGTTTGGATACCCACAGGGCTGCATGGAAGTTGTAGTTTTGCTAGGCAGTAGTGATGAGCAAACTCCAGAGTGTTTACTTTGCCTTGAGTTAGAAAAATCACAGAAATGTTTGCAAATATAACTGAACTCGGTGAAATGCATTGAAGTCAGTGGGGAAGGACTAACAGAGCTTGATTTGACTGGATTATAATGGTGCAATCATCTTTAATGTGTCCCTGAGGGCTAGGGAAATGTCTGCAAACTATACTGAACTGATTATTTTGGCCAAAAAGGTGACCAGAGCTGTGCAGTGCCAACCATATCATACCTCTTTGAGATCAAAGACGAATTAACGTAGTCAGAGATGCACAATCAAATATTGAATCAAAATAAAGCGGGAATGAGGAAATCGTAGTCAAAAGTCAGAAAAAGGTAGGTCTTATAAAGGCAGAAAATTCAATGTGACATGTCATGATTGAAGCCGTGCACTGGCTCATTCTGTTTTTTGAAATTGCACTGAAGGTTCTCGAAACTGTCTGTTCTGATACTTTGCACTTTTATTCTATGAAAAGAAAGATTTTTTTTTTGTAATTAGTAATAAATCTTTTGTTATTATTATTTCATAGAGTCTCCTGGGTTTCTTCATTAGACTCCTTCAAAGTTTGTTTCTTATTTCCACGTGTCTAATTAAGCATGCATAGAGCTCATGCCTCCTTTTCTTATACTGATGTGAAACTCGAAGATAGAACTGCACAGTTGATGACAAGCAAAAATAACTAGTTACTTATGCTGTATAAGTTTCATAAAAATAAAACTTTGAGAACCTGTATTATTTGCTTATATATTCAACCACTAAGTCCACAGGGGTGGTCCCATCCAATGGTTGTTACAGCTCTGGGGGATGTCACACTGGCCTCGTATATCATTAAAAAATTCTCCTAAACCGGTCAAATTATCATTAAATAATTTGACAAACAAGGGCAAACACGAAGGGTAGAATTCGCTGATCAACACTATTGGGAAGTTCTGTTGGGGTTCTCAGGTGCCACTAGTGGGAGCTACTGTGAGCAAGCTCCCTTGTTATGAAGAGGTTTCACTGGACCCAGAAGTGATTCCAGGTGGCAATCCTGTTGAACCAGTAGTACTCCAGGTTTCATGTTGAAAAGCAGTCAGAGTCAAGAGAACAAAAGGAAAGGAAGGGAACAAAACTGTGACTGATTTATTAAGTGATAAAAACCTATAGAAGGTATTTTGTTTGAATAAAACTTTTTTTCCTTGAACTCGTAACTGTGTGCTTTGTGAGAGCAATGATCCACAGTTTTTCTATACAGTGGTAGTCACATTTAAATTCTCTAGAAATTTATAGGAGATATGGTGGTGTAGTAAAGCTAAAGCAAGTTTACACAAAATGCTTGTGTGTTTAAGCTATTTCCATGAAAATGTGGATTCTCACACCCCATGATGTCATATTCCAACTATATGACCAGGGTCCTATGAAACTGTGCTCATTTTGATTAGTAGGATATCACTAACAGTATTTAAAAAACACACCAAAATCAGATACAAAGAACAGTTCAAAATATGGCCACCCAAATGACTTTCTGATATACAGTATGGCATGGAAGGATTTCAGTCTATCCCATTCCTCAAATACTGGGCCAATATTAAGTAATTAACCATGTTAACATTCATGTTTTAGGGCTGTATGAGGAACCTGGAACACTCTATGAAAACCTACATAGATAACAAAAAAAAAATCCACAGAGAGGCAGACCAAGTAGGATATCACACTCAGCTTCCTGAAGATAGATAGATAGATAGATAGATAGATAGATAGATAGATAGATAGATAGATAGATAGATAGATAGATAGATAGATAGATAGATAGATAGATAGATAGATAGATAGATAGATAGATAGATAGATAGATAGATAGATAGATAGATAGATAGATAGATAGATACTTTATTAATCCCAAGAGGAAATTCACAAAGGTATGAAGTGGCAGCTCTAATCAGTGGCTAACCAAAATACCAATGTGATAAATAATGCGTAAGGAACATTATAAATCTGTTTTAATTTCTACTTTTATGCAAAAGAGAAAGTGAAAGAGGTTTAAGTGAAGCTTTCCGTATGCAGGATGTACTCTATACTATTATTAGTACAGAAAACTATGCAATGTTGTATTTAATTAAATTAAAGTGGTAATTTGGCAGGTCAGTGTATCAATAATAATAATAAAAAAAACTGGGACCATTATTTTCATTTTTCTTTTAGGTGTCTGATCATATAATAGCAGCATAGTTTTTCATTTCTTTTAGATAGGAAAGCATCCCACCCAATCTTTTTTATGGCACTGCATTAACTCCACAATGATGCTGCTGAACTGCACAAGAATCCTTCAAGCATGTCAAGTTTCTTGAAATAATAAATGGCCAATATTTTCCATCTGATGGCAGAATTTCACCTCAGCGCCTTCTGTATGAGAGAGCCGAGACACAGACGCCCTTGCTTGATCCTGCTTGCATTGTTCTGATGCCACAATACCATAATAAGGTCTCCTGCTCACACTGCCAGTTTATACATATCAGCGAGATGAGCCCTGGAGGTGACCAATTAATGAGCTGTCTAACAAATGGAAGAGCACTTTGCAAAATGAATTGCAAAATGAAGCGGTTTGCATGCTCTGATAGATTGTAGGATTTAGCTTGACTTTGGAGCTTCAGCTATGAATGAAAAGCTACAGCACTGGTGGCAAAGCTGGGAGGTGAATTGTAGAAAATCCCCCTGTGATTTACCCTTAGGAAATCAAAATGTCCACTTGGAAAAACCTGTTAAACATGACATATAACTAATTAAAGTGATCCTCCCGTGAAGTTAAAGGAGGACTTTTGTTTTAAACACCTTGTTTTGTATATCTAGAGAAGAATAAATAACAACAGTTTGGTAAATGCACACATTTTCTTTAAAGTACCAGATTATTCATTGTCGTCTAATGCATCAGAGCAAAACTTCAGATTAAGTGAATATGGTGTTTCTCTATTTCTTCTTATATACAGTATATGGCTAGATAATTTACTTCTCATTTTGAAGCTCAGTGACTGCCAAGAATTTATTTTTGTGAATGTCATTTTCATTTGCCTTTTATTATATTCTTTAATTTATCATGCCAAGGTGTTCACTCAAAAACACAAAAGGAAATGATACAAGACAGACAAGAATTGCTCTCATTTAATACAATGCAGTCATTTGTTTAGTTGTTTTAATAGCATTAGTATCCTCCACAGCAGGCTTTGCCAGCTAGATAATTGATCTTTTCTTTCGTTAGATGCCTCTGAGCATTCAGCTGTCTCTAGGGTCAGTAATCTAGCTGGTAATGAGTGGGATATTGATGCCTAAATAGCAGACCCCGCTGAGCTAAATTGTTGTAATTGTCTTCTAACACATTTGGAGCAACAAAGTTTGAAATTCAAATTTAAGAAGCTGCTCACATGTAGTGTTTTTAATCATTTCATAGTAGGTTAAGCAACTGTGTGGCCTTGAGTGGGAGTCGACTGGATTAAAAACACAAAATTCCAAAAGCTGCCTAAATTAAGGATCCTTTTATATTTTTCCAGTGTCACGGTCCAGAGCATTAATCTTTCTTTTATCATTGCATCTGACTTTCTTAAAGTTAGTTCACCATTACTGCTTCTCATTTTATTTCCTTCTCAAGGTTTAATTATACTGTAGAATAGATCAGTACTAATATTTTTTTAAACTACAGCTTTTACCTTTTCTTCACTGTCTTTGTCCTCTGATGTCAAATTTTAAGCAGAAAAAAGAAAAAATATATCAAATACCAGTAAATATTTAAATGTAGTATGTTTATAATTTTCATAATTTACTATATACAGTAGAAGATGAATATATTTAAGTGGAAATTGGAAACAAACTTTTTCTATAAAATTCTTTTAACAACATTAGACAAGCATAGATACTCCTTGTACTCTGTGTTATGCACTTAATTGTAATCATGTTAGTTTTGATTTCTGTTAAAAACATAGTGGTACGTGAGGGACCAATGTCTTGCCAATTCAGAGAAAAATACTATGGGAAAGGCTGCTGTGTTAAATAAAGATATACAAATGGGTATAAATGTCAGTGACTGATAACTCTTAAAGAGGGATATACAAAGTTTCCCACCAATGAACTTTACAAAAAAGATTACCATTTCAAACAGAATTTAACTCACTGACTATAAAGGAAACAGAGTAACTAATAGCTAAGGCTTTAAGGCTGATTTATACTTCTGCACTGAGCCTATGACATAGCTATGTCTGTGTGCTATGCTGTGGGCTACACCATCAAAAGTGGTTTATATTTTTACATTGATCTGTGCCACAGATACATTTCTGAACATTTGTTGGTGTTTATAGCATGTAAAAAAAGCAAATGATCCATTGAAATGTAACCTAAGTTATTTCCCTCCAGTATCGCCGCTCCTTTTGCTATACATTTTCTTCAGTAGACAAACATATTTTCTACTTTTTATACATTTGCTGACTTCCAAACTGGAATATGAATGGAAACACAATTCAGGAAATGCGTAGTTACCAAACTAGCCAATCAGAGTCATGGGCATCTGAGTAGGGTTCATGTGGACTCGACGTGTAGCCACTATTTGAGGAGGTGCACATAAGGCTACACCATCGGCTACATTGACTATGACATACCTATGGCGTAGGCTTCACGCAAACCTCGAAATCAGCCTAAACACTCGTATTGTAAACATATAGAAAAGACCAGTAAGATTCTGGCCCAGCAAGTATAGAACAAGGAAGTCTATGATGCAACTTCAAAATCAATAAAGCAGTAAAGAAATAAGTAATGCATTGTATTTAAGGAATATTATAAGATGTTATACACATTTGAATGTACTGACAGTGAGACTGTTATCAATGAAATAAAGTTGACAATGTAAACTTGAAATCTCACAGCTTGACACACCCGGTATAAAAGAGCCTTTCTTAAGATTCAAGAATCTATCACATCTGTATAGACTAGGAAAGCCACAGGCCCAGACAGATACCCAGTCGTTTTTTTATAACCAAAACTGTATAATCAATGAAGTTCACTAATGCCAGCTGTGTTTGAGGAAGTAAAGGAAGAGAGCCTTCTACCTGAAACATTATGACAGACATCAAGCAGAGTCTTTCCAAAATAAACACATAAAAAACCATTAGAATGTACAACCTACAGACTACTTGCAAAACTAAATAATGATGTTAAAATTTGATCGAAGGCCAAAGCAATAAGCATTCTTCCTGAAGATACTGTATCTCGCTGCACAAAAAACTTAGTAGAGTCAAATGGGGTTATGCGTTTACAGTATTACTTAAATGTGGGTTTGTGCCAAGCTTATCTGAGTGTATTATACTACTATAATCTAGCAGCAGAAGACGAATCTGTCTGAGAAATCAAAATAAACTGAATATTTTGCTTTTCAGCACTGCCCACTGTCACTAATGATATTTGCCTTTGCAATTGAATCTCTAGTCATCTAAATTCGCAAACGAGTAAATATTAAGGAAAGGTTTTAACTGAAATATATTCCCACCAGTAACGGTGCACTGCACGATAACATGCAGTAAATACACTTGACTTGAGCATTCATAGTTTTCATACTCTTTCTCTGTATGTTTACCATTTGTTTGCTTAGAGGTTGATGCACTTGCTGCTTCCTGAGCAGCTCTTCTTTTCTCCACCCTAGCGGCCCGCTTCTTTCTTTCGTCGGCATCTTTTCGCGTTAAAACTGATTAAGTCAGTGTTTGTGTTGCAGTTACTTAGTACATTTTTCTTAATTTGCCTCAAGAATGATTTAAAATATGAAGAGGTAGGGGAAGTGATGGCGAAGGTGGTAGGGAATGAGAACGGTGCCCTTAGGCATGCGTCGATTCTACAATAAAATAAAATAAAAATAAAAAGAGGAATAACTTTGGTGGTCAATCATCACACCGAAAGCGGATGGTAGACGTCACGCAGTATATGTGTACCAAATTTCAGGTCAATTTGATTTGCAAGCTACAGGTGATTTAAAGTCCTGGATAGACAAATGGACAGCCATGGTAGCGTATTATATAAGAAAATGAAGATATCATGGTACTTTACATTACATATTCATATTCTTTATCAGCAAGTATTTATTGGAGGAATTCCACTGAATTTCTGTGTTTAACATTAACTTGAACCCTTACACCTTAGCTTGCATTCAATCAGTTTTCTCTTACTGTCAACCAACAGTTCCAATATCTTGGAATCAAAATTGCAACAAGCAAACAAAAAACCAAATAAGTAAATAAATATCTATTACATATATTTAAATTGTTAAACTAGATATTAACAAGTGATTAACTCTTCACTTTTTATTAGCTAGGAGAATTAATATTGTCAAAATAAACTCCCTCCCAAAGTGTGTATACCTTTTATAGAGTAACCCTATGCATATTAATAAATCCTTCTTCAAAAATTAGTACTACAGTATATCAACTTTTATTTAGATTGTAGCAATGCAGTGGATTAAAAAATCAGTACTACAAAGATGCAACACAGAGCAGTGCAAGGCAATACAAAATGTCTAATTCTGCTGCTGGCTCACGAATACACACCTATACTGAGACTTGGTAGGAAAGCAGAAAGGTATTAAGTGGTATCAACTTCAGTAACTTAGGAAAGGAAACCCTCGTCCAGCTACTCTTTATATACTTAGCTCTTACCAACTCTCAAACTAACATCAATATAGCAGAAACCCAGAGACTTAGCTGTCACTCAGATTATTCTACCTGTGTTGAAGATACTATAATTCAAAGATGTTGATAACATTTGCAACCGTGCATGAGTCTTTTTTCTAATTGCTCTAAACTTACAAAGTTTCCAATACGTAAAAGATTCTTGGCATTGGGACACTTAGAGATTCCTATATTGATAATAAATTGGCATCATTTTAACATCTATATCTCCAGTTTAATATTTCAACAACCCATTTTTTCTGTTATATGCAAGTGTGAAATTTTGCTAAAAGGTACTTGCCAGGCACCAATAATTTTCCCCTTTCACTGGTGGTAGAAACTATACCGTCTTGCAATAATGAAGATATAAGCAACATTTCTGTACTTTACCAGTCTCTTTCAAAAGGTCCCTCCTTATATCAGTTGTGGCAGAATTGTGCACAGCATAGTGTAATTCAGCTAAACATTTTATAACTTTTCTAAACATGTCCCTTTGCCAAGTGATGTAATTGGGCACCTGCCCCAATCAACTATAGATTGTGGGTCTGTCTTACACTCACATCAAAGTGAGAAGAAAATCTTTACTTACTGGAACTACTGTTACGCGTAATCTATTTACAGTAGTTTTCAGAGTATTACTCGGTAGGATAATAATGTATTATAGACGACTTTGCTTGCTCATCACCTTAATCCTTTTAAATTGGAAAAATTATAAAATGCTCTCTTCTATTTAAAATTAGAAAAATAAATCAAATTTTCAATTCAAGGAAATGTTCAAACAAAATGTCAGACTTTGGGAAGGATGCATTTATATTGTCCTTAAATAAGTATATTGAGTTTTTGAACAACCCTCTGGATGCCTCAGTATCTTTGATAGACTAATCCATAATGTGCTATCCAGTTTCATAGTTCTCCATTTATGCTTGGGATGGTCTTGTAGCAGAATTGGAATAGCTTAATTGCTTATTCTAATGTATTGATAAATGTTGGAAGAAAAAAAAACTTAATTAAATAGCCAAATTGCTAATTTTTCTCCAGTTTCTCTCTCTCTCTCTCTGTAAATATATATATATATATATATATATATATATATATATATATAGTCACAAACTCCACAAAGAGCCAGAGCAAGGTTTGGGGCAGCCACCCGTATATTATTTTCCTGGCTGCAAATTGCAAATAAATGACAGCACTGATGTGCACAAACTGGAGTCCAAAACAAAACTGAGGGAATAGGGAAAAGGTGGAGGCTTTTAAAAGTCAGGGCAGGAAGTGACAACAAAGGGGCCAGGCCGGCAAGGCCTTCCTGTATAGATCCAGACCCGGAAGTGACGTCAGCAGGGCCAGTTGGAACTTCCCGTGAATGGTCTGCAGGAAAGCGAGAAAAAGAGTCAGTGCACTCTGCCACATCCCGGTCAGATTCGGAATCGCCCTCACTCAAACCCTTTAGCTGCCTCCCATGTGCACGTGTGTGACAAGATATATATATATATATATATATATATATGTTGTGACCGCTGCCGCTTCGGAATGCGGCCACTCTTCAGAAACTCCTTCTTAAATAGTGTTTTAATGGGAAATAAACACACTTCCCCCTCTTCTGTGTGAGATCAGCTGTAGGCTTGCAGGCTTGCACATCGCGAAGCTTCAAACATTTAAAAGACCGCGTTGTGCCCGTCATAATGTCTCACTCTCCTGTCCTCTCTCCCCCAGTCCTCCTCTGCTCCAGTCACTGCTCCCGAGCTGCTGTGCCCACTTGAAGAGGAAGACTTTGTGTTTTTTTGACCCGGGGTCAGGGACTGAGCCGTCACATTTGACAGCTGTTTCCTGTGAGCGCAGACCGCCTCTGAAAGGGTCTTGCATTTGTAGCTGCCAGTACATCAATAAAGTTTTTACTCTACGGAAATATTTCACAGCTCTCCTGTACAAATGTATGACCCAAGCTTGACTAGTATATATTTAAATAATGCTGTAGTATGATAACTGCGGTGGGTTGGCACCCTGCCCGGGATTGGTTCTTGCCTTGTGCCCTGTGTTGGCTGGGATTGGCTCCAGCAGACCCCCGTGACCCTGTGTTCGGATTCAGCGGGATGGAAAATGGATGGATGTAGTATGATAATATTTGTCCCTTTTGCTACGGTACTTTAGCTTGACCTAAAATATATGTTTTCTTTATAAAATCAAGGTGAAGCTTAAACTGAGTTGAATTTTGTTAACATAAATGAAGAAATAATTCTGTCTATTTAAAATACCAGGATTAATGGTGTATATTAGAGAATTCAGTTTTCATTCAAATATGTGACAGAACTGCAGGCAGATATAGTGTAGATCTTTGTAAAGATGTATGAAGGTCTGTGGTAAAAATAGGTAAAGGTTGTTCCTACATTGGAAAAATAGAAAAGAGTTTAGAGACACAAAGTTTTGTGTGTGTAGTCTTTATTAGATATCAGTGACACACCTAATGAATGCTAAACTGCCAAAACTATGTGTCTCCAACCTTTTTTTATGTTCTCAACATGAGAAAAAACTTTACTTTTTTTTCCTTATGCAGAAGCATGTTCTAAGAAGTCAAAGTTCCTAAGAACATAATCAAGTCTATTATCTGGATATTGAATGAATGCACAATACTCAAAGTCCTCGTGACACAACTACAGAGTTACTTTGGAAGAGACAGAAATTCAGTCACAAAATGTTACTACACAAGTGCCAAGACAAATCATAATCATTAAAGCAATTACAAAAGTCAAAAACAGCTACAAAACAGTGAGAAGAACAAGACAGGCCAGAGGCATAAGCTGGGATATGGTTATTGAGCTAAGAAGCTGAAACAGCTTACTTCAATATTTGTTTAATTTTATGAGTAGCAAATCCTATAAGAATTATGAGGTAAAAGCCTTGACTTTTCAGTGAAACCAAACCAGGAAGTCCTTTAGTAGTCAGGTCTGTTGGTCTCTCAAAGAGATGCTTCAGTTCAAGTGGTTTTCTTCAGTGGAAGGTCTGGGAACAGTTGGAAGATTACTTGTACATCTAAACCTATGTTATTTTTCTGTTATATCTGGGAATCTTGGAAGGCAAGAAATTTTGTAATGATATGCTTATTGGATGTGATGAACTATGCCCTGCACAAGGCTGGTTCCTGCTTTGTGCCCAGTGCTGACAGCATAGGATCCAGCTTTTTGAATTGAATTAAGTGGTTTTAAGAAGGTAATGTTACTGTGTGTATGGCTTAAGTCAGTTAGTATCCATTGTTTTTTGTACATTCCCACATGAACATTAACATAGTTGTCCAACCGTGACTTTATTTTTATCAGATATTGTACAGTAGTACAATATAAGAAAGCAAAAAGATATGCAGTAATTTCTAATTAGAAGCCATGAAGTAAACTAATTCACTTAATACTGGTTTTGAAACAAATAGTCACCCATTGGTCCAGAACCTTAGGTACATACCAGAAAGTAGCCCAGAATGAGGTGCCATTTCATCATAGCACACTCAATTAAAACAAGCCACTTTACCTCTGACATCCAACCTAACATGCATGCTTTTGGGATATATGATGGGAAAACTGTGTAAAAGGATGAACCTTCACAGATAAAATAGTTCAAACTCCATACAGTTGGTGATCAGGCCTGGGTTAAAACAGGGTCTCCTGGTGTTTTGAAGCTGAAATGCTACCAACTGCACTGCCTTGCTTTGAAAAAAAAGCAATATACAGTATTATATTGTAAAGGAAAGGAAAAACAGTTTCAGAAAAGGAATAGATGAAGTAATTTGAAGTTTTTGCTAAAATGCTTCGATGATAATTTTAAAACAAGAAAACAGCACTACACAACAATGCAGAAATAAAACAGTTCAGATTATGACAGCTATATCATAAGAAGTCAGAATTCAGTAAGTGTGCCATAAAGAAAATTGATTTGCTGCATGCCAGAAATAAATTGCTATTTTTTCCTGTTTGTTTCTGCAGTGAATAAAATCATATCATATCAATTTTCTTAGTCCAACTTTGTCTTTAAATGAGCAAATGGATTGTTTTCCTTCTTTTTATTTTGGTGACTACACTTTGACCATTTGCTGAATCAAAGGAAGCACATAATAAATAAACCAACTAATTCTATTTATATATTTTAGAAATTTCTCCAGGAGTTAGTGGCTAGAACAGGGACTTGGTTAATTAGAAAAAGAAAGCTGATGGCAGGAAGTCATAAAGTCTTTGAACCGAGAGATACTGTATAAAAAAAATGTGACAATAAAGGCATCATATGTGCTTGCATCTTTGTTCTGAAATACAGATAATGCGGATTGCAAGAAGAAATTTGGTTAATTATAAATCATGTAAGTGGGCGGCATGGTGGTGCAGTGGGTAGCGCTGCTGCCTCGCAGTTGGGAGACCTGGGGACCCGGGTTCGCTTCCCGGGTCCTCCCTGCGTGGAATTTGCATGTTCTCCCCGTGTCTGCGTGGGTTTCCTCCGGGCGCTCCGGTTTCCTCCCACAGTCCAAAGACATGCAGATTAGGTGGACTGGTGATTCTAAATTGGCCCTAGTGTGTGCTTGGTGTGTGGGTGTGTTTGTGTGTGTCCTGCGGTGGGTTGGCGCCCTGCCCAGGATTGTGCCCTGTGTTGGCTGGGATTGGCTCCGGCAGACCCCGGTGACCCTGTGTTCGGATTCAGCGGGTTGGAAAATGGATGGATGGATGGATAAATCATGTAAGTGACACATAAGTCTTGAGTGTCCTGTCTGGTTTTGCTGTATTAGTATTCATTTGCAGCCACTGACATGAAAAAAAGTTATTGGATTACCAACATTTTTTCTCTTACTGCAGCCCTTTAGTAGTAAGAGGTATGTAAGATTTAGTCAAGTCTATTAATTTCTGATGTTTGCCCCTTGGCTCTTCTAGACACTTCACTTTGTTATTATTATTATTATTATTGTTTTTGAGTCAAACAGTGTTTACTGGTGTGTGTAATGATGTATATGTATTTTATCTGAGTCCATAAACTCAGACAAATAAAATGCCAACTACTTGCTTTTAATCAGTTGGGGTCATTTATACTAAAGGTTAAATATAATATATATTATTTATGCTGTCAAATGAACGAACCACATGAAATGGCGCAACGTTAGAGGCTTCGCCTCTAGCGCTGACGTCCAAGGTTCGATTCTCCGAGAGGGGGGTGCAGTGAGTGTATACACCTGATGAGCCCAGAATTAGGGCGAAACATGTGTTGCGTACTCTTTGCATTATTTGACAGAAAACTATTTCAACCATTCTATGATCTGCTTCTTGCAACTGAAAGAGGGCACCATGGCGGATGTTAGCTGACTTGCTGACCAACCACAAGCGTTACCTGGTAGGTAACCACCCATACAATCAGATTGTGATTCAGACTACGAATGCCATGAATATATATATATATATATATATATATATATATATATATATATATATACTGTATATATATATATATATATATATATATATATATATATATATATATATATATATATATATATATATATATATAATATAGTGTATACGTTGATGAGCCACAGCATTAAATTCATCTATCTAGTATTGTGTTGGTCAACGGCTCTGACCTGTCTAAGCGTCGACTCCACAAGACCTCTGAAGGTATCCTGTTGTATATGGCACCAAGACGTTAGCAGCAGGTTATGAGGTGGGGCCTACATAGTTCAGACTTGTTTTTCTGGCACATCCCACAGATGCCTGAGTGGATTGAGATATGGGGAATATGGAGGCCAAGTCCATACCTTGAACCTTGAACTTTCCATGTTCCCTAAAAGGTATATCTGAACAATTTATGCTGTGTGGCAGAGTGCATTATCCTGCTGAAAGAGGCCACTGTCTGCAACAATCTTTACGTAGGTGAAACGTGTCAAGGTAACGTCTACATGAGTACCAGGGCCCAAGGTTACCCAGCAGAACATTGCCCAGAGCATCACACTTCCTCTGCAGGGTTGCTTTCTTCCCATAGTGCATAATGCTAACATCTCGATCAGGTAATCAACATACACGCAGCTGGCCATCCACATGATCTAAGAGAAAACGTGATTCATCAGAGAAGGCCACCTTCTTCCATTGCTCCATTGTACAGTTCTGATGCTTACATGCCCATTGCTAGGTCTTTCAAACTGTGGTGCACCTTCTATAAAGGTTTCTTTTATAAATCAATTTTCTACCATTTGATATATTAATTTAATGAGATTAAACACATATGTGCTCATATTAATGTTTAACATGTTAATTATAGCAGGCTGCAGTTAATGTGTGGATGGGCTTACTATAGGTAACATAGCTTTATTTATGCCAAGAAAACACTGCTATCTATCTATCTATCTATCTATCTATCTATCTATCTATCTATCTATCTATCTATCTATCTATCTATCTATCTATCTATCTATCTATCTATCTATCTATCTATCTATCTATCTATCTATGACTAGTTAAATTTACAATCAACAATATCACCCTTTATACTGTATATGTGGTGATGCTGTCAGTTTTTTTTTATTTATTTGGATAATTACGCTTGCAGCTTTAGAAGGCATTGTCAAGTTAAGTTAGATAAATTTTGCCAATGACAAAAAATAATAGGAATATTAGAAACAACCATTATAAGTAAAACTGTGAATACCTAATCTTCCTGGTACTGAATTTAGTAGTGGGCTTTTGATCTCTGACCTGAAATAATTCAAAACTGAAGTGAATCACAAAATATTAGACTTTAAGATTTTGTGAAATTAGTTAAAGCCTTTTGTGATTTATAATTCATAAAATCAGTGTTCTAAAAATTTTACTAAAGTCATATAATGCCTGAATATTTCCTTACCAAGTGTACCACTGAATTAGACAAATTATTATTTATTAATTATTTATTTTTGAGATATACAGTGTTGCAATCTCAGATATAGCTTATGTCATGAAAATTGTTGTCGAGAAAATGAAGTGCTACAAAGATAAGAGTGAAATAAGAGATAAATTAAGAAATACTAAGAATCGAGAAATATCAGTGGTAAAAGGTGCATTTACAACTATGTAGATAATGTTAACCATCAAGAAATTGGATTAAAAAAATAGAAAATTAAAAATAATGTAGTTTTACTTTAAGAAAGCACAGATCTTGAAAAAGATCCCTGACATGAAGATCTAAGTGGCCAGATAAGTTTTAGCAAATGTGTCAAACAACAACATCAAAGCAGATACCCTAACGACTAATGAGGAACCATAATATCTTGTTGCCAGCTTTCATTGATCTAACTTGCTCCTTGAATTATTATTGCACCTGCCAGTCAATTATTTAAAGCATACTGCAGGAGGTGATTTACTAACAACTACTAATTAATGCATTATATATTAAATCATATACAGTATGCAAAAATAACGTGAAGCATTAGAAGGACAGATGGCCACACCCTTACCTCAGAGGGTATATATGAAGCATTGTAGAATAGCAGTGTGGTTTAAAGATGTGCATTTGTAGCATACATGTGCAATAGAAAGAAAATTCATTGACAGTTAAAAGCTTCAAGCTATAAGAGTAGCAATACGCTCTAAGTCGCCCAAAGCAAGTGTTCAAGAAAGATACTTGAACATCCATTACAGGCAAGAGCAAGACAAACTGTTTTTTTTTTTTATTAATTTACTTTAAAAATTTTTGATCTGAAATAGTGCAAGGGAACCAGTTGTAAAACATGAGTGGTATCACAGCACTGGGGTAAAAGTAACAGATGGCACGTCTGTTCTGTAAAAATGAATCAAGCAAAGTGATAAGGTTTCCTGAAAATTTCAGTCAACTCCTCCTACACAACTGTCTCTCATTTACGTTTAAGTGTTTGTTTATTTATATATTTATTTAAGTGCAGAGGCATGCTTATGTAGTAACTCTTATTCTAATTCATTTCTCCAGTTTAAGTGTTTGTTTATTTATATATTTATTTATTTAAGTGCAGAGGCATGCTTATGTAGTAACTCTTATTCTAATTCATTTCTCCATTCATTCTAAGCATTCATCTCTTGTTTTTAGAACAATAGAAATTTTTACAGGAATCTTCAATGAAAACACTGGAAACAGCTTTGCTAGGACACTTCTTATTTCTTCAGTATCCTCAGGACTTAAGCCATTGATTACATCTATTTATTTAGCTAATTCTTTTTATCTTAAACAATCTGTGGATCAGGTTCAATTGTTTACTTAATTCTACACTTTCAGGTTAGCTGTCAGTGCATTCAGAAATGCCTTGATACTTAGGTATTTGCCCAAAGCAAATTGAGGCCTAAAGGGGAAGAGCTCAGGTCATTTTTTGCTTGTTAGCATTTACTCCATCTGTGGCATTTTCCATGTTTAAGTCCAGACTCCACTTTTCACCTCTTCTTTCATCTGTTGCTTGCCTAGAGGCAGCATGTGAAATACCCCATGGTAATCAGGGGTTCTGTTAGGTGAACACTGCAGTCTTACTTCAGTAATATGGAATGTTCAATAAATTAGATATGTAAAATGTTATAAGTTAGGTTATGCATACCTTAATAAGATGAACTGCATTATGCACAACAGTCTGCAAGAAAAACCACACCGGCATCAGGCAGTAAAGGCACTTTTTGTTTTTGTAACACATAAACACTTAGAAGCTCTCTGTCAAAAACCGTAGTAGCTCTGATCTGACTGTTTCCCTCTGAATGCTGACTTCCTTCAAAGTATGCATCGATTTCCCATTGGCTCCCACAAACTCTTACTGACTGCAGAGAACTGAAGTCTCAGTAACAGCTGACGCAAATTCAGCCCTCAAGGCCGTCTTAACATATGGACACAATGGGCACTGGCCAGGGGCCTCAGGGTCATAGGGGCCCATGATATTTCTGACACCAATAAATGTTTCTGTTTTGCTATCAAAACAGGAGCCCAGGCACACTACTTTGCCCGGGGGCCTATGATTCTGGTAAGACGGCCTTGAATTGATTTGTTTCTTGAACAACAATATACTGCCACACCACACTAAGAGCCCAAAAAGTCTTACTTTCACATTTTTACAGGTCACAGGAAACATAAGAACATTTATAAGAAATTTGACAATGAGAGGAGACCATTCAGTCCATCAAGCTTATTTGTTTTGCTAATACCTAAGCTGTCCTAATATTTCATACACATGCTTCTTAAAGGCTGTCAAGGTTACTGTTTCAACTACATGTTTCCGTAATTTGTTCCAGGTTCCCATAACTCATTGCGTAAAAAAGTTCTTCCCTGGCTTCAGTCTTAAATGCACTTCCCCTTAATTTCCACTGATGTGCACGAGCATTTGATTCGTTCTTAAGCTGAAGGAACTTTGCTGGATCTTCTTTATTGATGTTTTTGAGAATTTTGCAGACCTGGATTAGGTCGCCACACTCTTGCTTGAGACTAAACAGGTGTAATTCTCCAAGTCTGTCAGAGTGCGACTTGTTCTTAAGTCCTCTGCACGGCTTCAAGTGCTGCTCTGTCTTTTTCATAGCGTGGTGACCAGAACTGCACATAATACTCCAGATGTGGTCTCACTAGAGCATATTATAGTCAAAGCATAACATCCCTCAATTAATATTCAACAGTTTTTATGATATACCCTAACATTTTATTTACTATTTTAATTGCTTCTGCCCATGGCTTAAACAATGAAAATTTTGTGTCAACATACACTTCTGAATCGTTGTCGGACATTGCTTCCTGTAGAACGGTATCTCCAATCATGTAGTTATAATTGACATTCCTGTTGCCTACATGTAGCACTTTGTATTTTTCTTCATCAAACTGCATTTTCCAAGTGTTCAGCTGGCTAATGATGTCCCCCACCTGAACACTGTTAGTAAAACCATATTAGCAATTGTTATTACACTCTTCATCATTACCTGAAATGATGCCCCATATAATTAAATACTAACAGCTGTGTGGGGTTCCTGATTTAATGCTCTTTTGCTGCCAGTGGCTTGCTGTCTCTCAAACATCAAGAGCCAGCCAGCCTGTTGCTAGGCCCATATATCACCTTGTTCAGCCTGTAAAGTGCTTGCTCACACACAGCCACCTTCCCGTCCTCTCTGTAAAAAAGCTGTCTACACTCTGCTACAATATTTTGCCACAAACTCAATAATGGGCACTGAGCAGTTTATGACACTATAATATATTTTTAGTTTTTTAAATTAATGTTTTTAGACTCCTTTACAATTTTGATTTTCTTACTTTCAGGAAATCCACTGGGTTTATTGGGGGGTCCCCATGTTTTGCACTTTTCCCGAAGCTCCACATTACTTATTCTAGGCTGAAAGGTGAATGTTTAGATGCAGTGTTTAATTTTGACCAGAAGAACAATTGGTTGAATGTTATTAGTTTAAGCAGATTGTGTTTGTTGGCTATTGTGAGTTATTTGAGCAATTACTGTAGAAATTAAGGTAATTCCAAAGGATTCACAAAAATGCTTATCTCTCTATTATATAAAAAAAAATCCTGGGATGAAACAAGACCTTTTAGCCTGGGACGAGACGTGACTTTTTTAGAGAGATACTTTCAAGTCCTGCAAGACGAGACTTTGTGCCAAGAGATTTAACCATGCCCGGGGCCAGAAATAAATGACAAAGAGTAGATGACAAAATAGAGCGTCGTAAAGAATTCAGAAATGTTGGCGCAATACACATGCAGAGCAGATTAGAGATAATTAAAGTACTAAAATTTGAAAGTCTCAAAAAAATGATAGTAAAGATCACATTAGCGCAAACAAACAGAAATTATTACTCGGTGAAATAAAGGAACAGTGAAAGAGATTGAATATATTGTTTGGATTTAAACTTTAAGTCGGAGACTTGTAGATTGTCTAATTCATGTTGCCATCACAAAAAAGTAGTGCTTCTTCCCAATGAAGAGGCGTATCTGCGAGAATTAAAAGATTTGTTATTTGGTGACAGTGAAATCCACATACGCGAGCGGCAGAGACGCGAAGTGGCTGGCGCGTAGCGCAGGACTGGGGGTTGGCGAGCGAAGTGAGCAGGGGGCAAAGCCCCCTAGTTGTTAAATATAAACATTTATAATTCAATGAAACTTTTGTCTAATATGTTGGAAGCAGGACAGTATAGCTCATCTTGAGGGAAATGTGCTCAAATCTTGGCCTGTTGGCTTGGGGTTTGCATTTTCTCCCTGTGTTGTTTTATTTTAGTACTGTGGCTTTCTAACAATATGCCAAAGAGTTTTGGCTAAATAGTGAAAATAAGATGCCTACAAATGAATGTATGGGAAAGTACATCATGTGATGGGCCTCTACTTTTTTTTTTTTGCCTATGTGTTCATTGCTTCCCTCAAATGAAGTAAATGAGCCCAACAATGGATAAATGCACTATAATTTACAGTATATTACCGAGCTATTATAATTTCAGAATTACCGGCTAAAGTATTTACAATACTCAAATTATATATTCTTATTTTATATAATATTTATATATTTGCATTTCACAGTAATTTGCATTTCACTTTTTGAGTCTTTTAGTGACACTGTCACAGAGGAGATCCAGTTTTAACACTGTGAAGACATTATCCTGCGATGATGCTTGGAGATTAATCAATATGTGGTGGCTTTCTGCTCTACCACTCTATCCATCCAGCCATGCATCTGTTTTCCTGACCTTTTTATCTAGGTGGTGTCATGGGGCATCTGGAGTCTATCCCAGTACTGCACTGCCATGAAATACAGTAAGCATCATTTTAAAGTCCCTGTAACAATGTCTTGTTGGGCAACAAATGAGTGACGGGTGTAGCCTGAGAGAATTTCTTAGAACTTGTTAAGATTTCAGGCTCCTACTCAAAGGAGCTTTGCATGTGTTCTGTTGATTATGGTGTCATGTGGTTCCCCCTCATTAAACTGGTTTAGCCAAGATGTTTTAGTTATGCTAGTGTGTTGTTTTCATCTATAATGAGCTGCTGTTTGTCAGGCAGACACATCTTTAATGCTACTATGCAAAGAAAGGGAAAGCTACCTTAGACGTTAAGATGGTAGTCAAGATAAGTACGCTGCAGAAAAAAGGCAAAAACAAAAACAGGAAGAAGCTAATAAAATTGTAAACCCAGCCACACATAATGGTGCCTTATTTAGTTTTTTCCTACATCAGCATCTTTTGAAGATGCAAGAAGATGAATGTGTCTTGCATTTTAGCACTAGTCAACAGATAAGAGAAAAAAAGATAATATGGTGAACAATATGATTTTGGTGAGGTTTGTGTGATACGCAGAAGGGGAACGCAAATGCTTTTCTTTTGAGTAAGGAAACATTTTGTCAGCTGAGCAGGTGGAAGGGCTGTTCTAGCTTTGGTCTTTTTGTTTATTTTCAGTTGCTTGCCCTTTCCTTATCTCACACATTTCCTCCAAAGCTAACTTTTTGTTTTGTTTTTGGAACATTGCTTCTGCAACAAGAAACAAATAGCAGAGAAGCTACACACAACAGCTCTTTATTGTAAATGTTACAGTAAAGGGCAAAGCTTTAGAGGGACTACATCTGCCAAAAAAGCTGGATTCATTGCTCTCAGTATGTTTTTCTTTGGCAATAATGCACTAAATTAAGCTCATTAGAATCCCTTAATTTGGCTACACCGGCAATTTGAGCTCCCTGGAAAGTTCTTTCAGTTTTCTGTGCGCGTGCCTCTAAATAAAAAAGAGCAAACTGCCAACGTCATGAAGAGACTTTTTTTTTTGTTTTAAATAATGTCTTTTCATTAAGGGATTATCCTACCTGGATGTGTATTTTTTTCTTTAAAGAAAGACAGGTTTTGAAAGTTAGAGAAGAATGTTTGGACTTTGTAATTTCTAAAGACGACAGATGTACTTAACCCAGTTGCCAAGGAAACAAGGTCTGGGAAAAAAAAGTTACCATAGTGATGGGAGGTCAGAGTGAACAATGACAATCTGGGTGCTAATGTTTCCTTGGAGAGCTTTCAAGTATTCCACAGTGCTTTATTCAAATGAGGTGAGGAACACCATTTTTTTGGTTTCATGTTATCTACCAATTATTTGTTTGTGAAATTTTTAAGAATGAAATGAGTCTTCAGTAAAAAGTATGCATGTCACACCTGGTGGCTCTCATAGATATTTAATAGTAGTGGATTTTTTTTCAGCTTTAAAATTTCCCAATAATGACTTCCATATTGTTTTGCACAGTTTGGCATCAGGTATTTAAAAGGATGATAATTTTGGCAAATTGCCTTCCAAACTTTACAGATAGGTGTATGTTATAACTTCCTGCAGCCCTGAACTTAATTATATTGGTTCAGTAATTGTAAATCGATTCATGTCATACCTTAACAAACACATTTCAAGCATAGACAAATGACTACAATAGTTACAGGTTGTATATAGTGTCATGTATTCATTAAAGACACATTCATCAAATGTTGTGGATAAAACGTAATTAGCATCCTTCAGTAATTTCACTTATTTTATTTTTTTTATTGTGTGTTTGAGCTTTAACCCGTCAAGGGTATGCAGTACTAGTCAAGAAACAGGTATGAAAAGAACAGTACCATTTTCACCCTAAAAGGTAGTAAAGTAATCAAAGAAAAAGAGAGCAAATTACTATTAGAAATGCATTGAGTATAAGATAACATGCTGATCAGAATGGGGCTGAGTGGCATCTTGATCTTCAACTACTGCTGAGGAGGACCGCATGATGGCACTAAATTGGAACAATCTTTCAAGGAAGTTTTACATGTATTCCTTTTCACTTTGTGGAAGAGAAACCTGATGCCCCTATTTCAAAGAAGCAGAGAAGCCTGATGTGGAAAGCCTGGGTATTCAGAAAATTGTTTTATCCATCTTCGACCGGACAGTGTTCAAGCCATGCAGTGTGTATAGTCTGTGTGTTCCTTCAATGTTATTGTGGTGTGTTCTTCTTCATTTCAATATTATTCACTTCTAAACTTGAGATGTTTGATTTTTGTGGACAGAAGGTGTTTGTGAGGGTATCAGTTTACTTAAAGTTTAAATCTGTTTTGCTGTAATTTGTCATATAATGATGATGTCGGTAAGTATCACAATAATCTGATACCAAAAGACCAGAAACCAGTGTATCATTGTTTGACTGATTCTTTTGGACACTAATGGCATGTGAACTTTCACATCTGGTTAGCCATTAGCAAATGAGGGACAGATATAATTAATTAAAATAAGTTAATTTTAACATTAGAAAATTCTGCATACACAAAGGAAAATTTTGGTATGGCTAAATCAGAATTTTCACAGCAAAACTATATTTTATGTACACTGTGACAATGATGCTATGCTATTCCGTACTTGTTCTGCATAAACCAAACCCCATTTTGCTGCTGACAACATTTCTTTCCGCTAAGCAACAATCCCTAAATGCCGCTTACACTGTTTCTTATAGATTTTTGGGTGCTGATCACGAATATCACATCAAAATTTACCCGTCACGTACCGTTTCAGAGAAATCTTCCGTTTTATTATGATTTATTTATAATATTTGTATCCAAACATTTTCGCTCCTGAAAGTGACTTATCAACAACGGTGTGTGCAGCCTGAGCATGTACAGGCATGGAATCAGGCCAGGTTGGAAGTTGTTCTGTGGAAATTGACATCCTGGGCATGCCTGGGCAGGTCTGAACGAGCTTGATGCTGTCTCAACATGCTATAAAGGTGGCTTGCATACACCGATCCTGCTCATTTGGTTAATATAGATAGTCAGTATGTATGTATAGTATCAGTATAGTAAAGTATAGTATCTGTAGCAGTATAACAGTAAGTAAGCTTGATGCTATAGACGTTTTGGTGTCGGGCGATATGTCTCGTCAATTTCGTAACAGCCGCAATACATTCTGCTATATCTGTGACGAATATACACTTGCGCCTCAGAGACATTGGATGACTGCTCGTGTGAAGAAAGCTTATCATCTGTATTTCGGCTGCAAAATTGGTGATCATGACAAGGAATGGGCTCCTCACACTTGCTATGTGACATGTGCTGTCAGTCTGAGAGTCTGGGTCACAGGCACTTGAAAGACAATGTTGTTTGCTGTTCCGATCATATGGCGAGAACAGAAAGACCATGTGATGGACTGTTACTTCTGTTTGACTAATGTGTCTGGTTTCTCTGCCAAAAACAAGAAGTCAATTGAATATCCTAATCTGCCTTCAACAATGAGACCTGTGCCACATGACGACAGTCTTCCAATTTCGAAACCACCAGAGGATTGGACCTTACACAAACCAGATGAAGAAACTGCAATGCAGGGTACTGACAGTGACATTGGCCCGGATTTTGAACCGTGCTCATCAGGCGATCCACATCTGATAACACAGTCCGAATTGAACGATTTGGTCAGAGATTTGGGTCTATCAAAAGCAAAAGCCGAGCTGCTGGGTTTGAGACTGCAGGAATGGTCTTTGCTGTCACCAGGTACAAAAATGTCTGCGTTTCGAGGCCGACATCATGATATAACCAAATTTTTTTTCTTTTGTGACATTGAAGGATTGTTCTCGGCCTTGGGTTGTGATCACAACCCGGAAGAGTGGCGTCTCTTCATTGATTCATCAATGTTAAGCCTGAAAGCTATTCTGCTACACAATGGCAACGTTTATCCTTCAGTACCTGTTGGCTATGCAGCACACATGAAAGAAACATATGAGAATATGGAACTGCTGCTGAAGCACGTCCAGTATAGCAGGTACAACTGGAATATCTGTGGAGATCTTAAAGTCGTTGGTCTGTTACTAGGACTGCAGTTCGGCTATACAAGGTACTGTTGTTTCATCTGTGTTTGGGACAGCCGTGCCAAAGAGTCGCACTATTCTTGACAGAACTGGCCAATCTGTAAAAAGTTAGTTCCAGGACAGAAAAATGTGGCACATGAATTGCTTGTCGACCTGGCAAAAATATTTTTGCCTCCTCTTCACATAAAACTGGGACTCATGAAGAATTTCGTGAAAGCACTCAACAAGGAAGGTGAAGGTTTTCATTATTTAAGACAGATGTTCTTAAGAATAACTGACACCAAAATCAAAGAGGGCATTTTTGTTGGCCCCCAGATCAGACATGTTATGAGTGAAAAGCGGTTTGAAGATCTGTTAGTTGGGCCAGAAAAAATTACCTGGAAAGCCTTCAAAGACATTATTGACAATTTTCTGGGCAATTACAGAGCCCCAAACTACATTCAGCTGATAGACAAACTTCTCAAAGCATACAAGACAATGAAGTGCAACATGTCACTCAAGATTCATTTCCTCCACTCACACTTTAACTTCTTCCCTGCAAATTTCGGTGCTGTCAGTGATGAACACAGTGAAAGGTTTCACCAGCACATTGCCACGATGGAGAAATGATACCAGGGCAACTGGAATCCATCAATTCTTGCTGACTACTGTTGGACACTGCAACGTGATGCACCAGACATTGAATACAAAAGAAAATCAGGAGCAAAACACTTTTAATTCTGTTGAATTTATTAGCTTATGCGAAACATAAATGTGACTAAATACATTATTGACAGCAAACATATTAATGCCTATTTCTCAGAGTTCCTACGTGATGCAGTAAAACCAAAACTATATTTGTGCATACCCAGTAGGTACCTGTCACAATCAGCAAAAACTTTTCAGGAAGCAAGACTTTTCAAAAAAATTGTTGTACAGTGTTACCAGTACACTTTGTATTTATTCAAACCTCAAATCTTCTATAATTATTTTGTTTAATGAGTTCTTATTGGTCTCATACACAGTGTTTTTTGGTTTTTAGCTTTCATTTTGTTTCACTAAACTGCATTTGCCTGTCTCTTCTCTTTCTGTTTTTGTTTTCTTGCCGTACCCAACTATTTCTACTTTTATTTTCCCCAGAATCTCCTTCCTGACTACACATGTATTTTCACTAATAAATCAAATGTCCACATATGGAAAGTTAAATCTAATTGTGCAATGCTAAATGTCAATTTTAATTTGTACTTATGGGCCTTTTAGCTAATCCAGATCAGTGGCCATACTGTATTTATTAAGTGTTTCAGAATAGGAAAACAGGCCTCACTGGGTGAACAATCTTAGAAGTACGCAAATTTGCTCCTACTCTTGGGAGTAGAAGTAATAGCACTGTGTCAATTTTCCTAATGTAGTAAACTACTCATAATTTCACCAGGATTAAGGAGAGTTCATGAGCTTTTCTAACACCTTAGGTGCTGCCAGAAGATGTGATGTTTAGGCAGAAATCAGACAATTACCTTGCAAAAAGATATTGATTTTACAGAGATGGAATAATATAAGTAACGAATCATGTATGCCACTTAATCACTCAATCTATGCAGAGAAGCCGTACACTGTCAATGAAAATGAAAGTGTTGGAAGCATTACATTTATTGGCTGCACTTTAAATACAGATTTACGATACCAATGATTTAAGTACGTCTCAACCAACCTTTTCTCGAATTTTACACTAAACATTGAACACTCTTATAACGTGTGAGGCAATACGCAGAATAATATATTCCCATGTGAAGTATTGCTAATGTAAGTTCCTGGAATTGTTGATATGATTGATGGAACATGCATAAACATCATTACCCCAAGTGTGGACAAGCACACATACGTAAATCGCAAGCAATACCACAGTATCAGCAAACAGGTGGTTATAGATGCAAACTGTATTGTAGCAGCCAACATATTACCCTAAAGATAGCCAGGGCTAGATAGGTAATTGGCAGTAAAATGTCACACAGGTATGCTGAGTATTAGATTTAACAAACCCCTGGAATGTTTGTGTTACACTTTACAAACCCAGGAAGATTTCAGAAGGCAGGTGGAGAGTTCCAGGGCATTGGATATATATATAATCTCGCTTAAGATAAGGAGGATTACAGAAAGAGGCACAGCACAGCATAGTGGAAGAAAATCGTGAACATTGGAAGAGTGAACACGACTTCAGAAACAGCACAAGAATAGCCGTAGCTATGGTCAGTGTAACTGTTACTTTACGAGATGTTTCCTTTGGCCATAAAAGTGAGAAGGTGATTCTTCTGAAAGTGCAGCTATGGATCATTCATCGTTAAATAAACAAGCCTGTTATCAGGCTTTATTTTCATTCAGTGTGTGTCACTGTCTTTTCATCTGAGTGCTCATGACAGTATTATTCTTAATGTTGTTGTGAATGGTTCAGTTCAACACATGACTCTAGAGTACTTCATTAGAGTGGCATAAAACATGTCTTTGAATGTAATCATGTCACTTTGAATATTATTAGTAGTAGTATTATGAACAGCATCATCATCTTTGTTGTAAAGCTTTAGTGTTAGTATTAGAAAATTACAAAGTGTGATCATGATTTCCAAGGAAACAACAAAACATCATCATAACAGTCATTTTGTGCCTCAGGGTTCCTTAAAATCGTGATGTCATACATTCTCAAATGTGGCCTCCTACTCCTAACTGTGAGTGTAGGTGTAGGACACTTCATAAATACTTCCTCATGTTCTACTCAGAGGTAGGAGAAATTCTTATCCTAGTGAGACTTTTAATGTAATTCCTAGGAGTAATTCTGAGATATGGGCACATGGCTTCAAAACTGCAAAACTTGGCTTATACTAATTTGTTTTACCCTATTATGTCTATTTACTTTTAAGTTTCTTATGTCTACAACATTTCAACATTTCAGGAGGGCTTAAATTCCAGCATGCATCCCACCATCTATTTAGCCATCTACTGTATCTCATAACCCAACAGTAGCAATTTTTAGATTTTCACAAGAACAGAGGAAAAAATATCAAGTAGAATAAAGTAAAATGGAGACTTTCAGGGGAGTTCTAAAATTGGATCATGTTAGGTACAGAAGCCAACATGGCTCATAAGAATAGTTTTGAACTGGATACCATAAGGAGTAAGAGGACAGTGCAGAAAGCAGAGCAAAGAAGTTAAATAAGTGAGGTAGAATTATGAAAGTGTTGACATGGGCCCGCAAATGGCAGTAAATAAGGCACAAACAATACTAAAATGAAAAAGCAGAAAATGTAACCTGAGTTTTAGGTGGGGTATAGATTGATTATACGAGAGGAGTTACAAATGCAGTGCAAAGCTTGTATTTGTTGCTTTATGTCTTGTTGGGCCTAAGGTAGAGATTTGCGACTCAGTAGCATCACTGGGTGCTCATTGACTCTCCTACATTTGCACTTTACACTGAACAGTTTAGAGGTGCTAGTTAAAATGTAGTTGGATCTTTGAAATGACAAGAACTGGTCAAAAACTGGATAAATAACATGGAAAAAATGGTTCTGTGCAACAGGTTTTTTTTGGACAGTTCCTTTTGAATTTTGTTTTTTTATGTTAGAGTTGTGTGATTGTATGGAGAAATACAATTAGGCAATATAAATGGTGAAAGGCTTGTTTATTATGCTTAAAGCATGTGGTTATATGCTTCTGTAATCTAGTAACAATAGCCCTGATTTGACTTGTCCAATTTAGGAGAAACATTGTTATTTTTGAGGATTGCTTTTGTGATAGGAGGCTTGAAAATGGTATGCACTAGATTGGCACTTCCTCTCTACTAGATTTATCATAGAGTTGACAATTTTTAATTGAAAGCAAGTTAAGGGGCTTATTCAGGTCATCATAAGTGTTTATTTTTCTATACTTTAAATCACCTCAGAGAATAGGTGTTTATTTTGTGTCGTACTTGTAGAATTTAGCAAAGTGTTTAGCACTGCTTGATGACTAGGTTCAGCTATGAATGTTATTAATTCTCCTTTGAATGTCAAAGGTTAAAGCAACTTTAAGCATTAGGTCATTTAGAGCAAAAATGCAATATCCATTTAGAGAACATTCTGGATTAGATGACTATAGCCAGACAAAGAACTAGCCAATAAAATAAGAAGATGGATGTTGATAGGCCTTGATATTCTTCAAACCCAAACCCCTAATATCAGTTGATTTTTTTTTTACCTTCTCATAAGTGAGAAATGGTGTGATTTTATAAATGTTTGTAAGTCTATTTTCTGAGTCAGTTTAATATAGTAGTGGGATCGCACTTCACTGACAGTATCCCCAGCCCTGAATCTTTAAGAGTCCCTAATTAGCTTTTGTGAAAGAAAACTCCATCTGACATGTCCAAACTTCCCATAGGCAGTGACCTAGCCATGATCTTAATTCAGTCTCCTGAAACTATGGAGCTTACTAGTGTGCCTCCCTAAATATTAAAATAGTATAACATATGGCCAGTATTGGGCAAACATAAAGACCACTTTATTTTCAACTATGAACTGGTTTAAGGGGAAAAGTTGTTTTATTTGGTATAACACTAATTGTGTTTCTTGGCAGCATGGCAGTGCTATGGGTAGTGCTGCTGCCTCATGGATTTCTGTCTTTTCTTTAGTACTTTTGTCAAAAGAAAAGATACCTATGACTCTTTAGTGATCTTCGTGTGCATAAATATTAATATTGCTAACCCTAATTTTTAAACAAACCTACTCCCCTTTTTAATTTGGCCTAATGATAAATGTGTTCATTGGTAAGTTTTTAGAGGCCAAAAAAGTGTCAGGCTCACTTCTATTGATTTGCAAGCATGCAAGTACCTGAAAGCCAGTTGTTTTCAGCAATGAAATCTGCTACAAAATGCTCAAGAATTAGTCGTATTCCCCTACATCCTAAGAATTTGAAGTTCAGTAGCAGTAATTTATGGAATTAATTAACAGACCTCCTTCTTTCTTCCTCACTGAGTAGACTTTGAACATATAAACAGGGGTTTTGTTCTTTTGAAGCTCTTTGAAGGCTGCCGCAGTAGAAAAACATGTATAACTGTCGCCACAGAAATGTTGCAAAGGAAGAAAGCCACTGATGTTCTGTTTCAGGTGGAGGCACTGACTGGTTTGTCATCAGTCCACCCACTCTTGGGCTATACATTTTCTTTTCGGTTGTCACTATTACAGTTGCTCCATAACTGTTGTGACAAGGGGTAGAGAGAACTGCAAATGAAACGAATAAGATTTGAAATGGCTGATGTGAATATTTGGAATTACCTTAGGTTCAGCGAATTAAATATCACTGAAAGGATTATGCATTAACAGCATAAACATAAAAAGATATATAAAGCAAATTCAAGTGATTTTATATGAAGGTCTTGAAAGTTCAATCTAAGGTCAACATTTTGTTTCATATTTACCCACCTGCTCTGTGTTGTCTTTCTAATGAAAAAAGCTTTCATTTTTTATTGTCAACACGTATACCTCTAAGTTTATTCAACAAGACCAGTTTTGACTGGAATAGAAACTCAATTGAATACTTTCATATCTGAGTCCTTTCTTAAAGAAAGAAGAAAGGATATAAAAGGAATGACTGCATTTTTTCATCATTAAAGAGAAAGTTCACCTTTTACATAAGGGCTGATTGTAAGATGTACTGTGCTGTCTGTCTATACTTAAAACTCTTAAGTTTCTTCCTTTTAATAGTTTGTATTTTCCTCATAAAATACTGATCTTCATTGTGATCTGAATGCACTAATAACACCAGTAAGTTACCTTGTCATTAATACTTGAATCTAATGTTAGTTTTACATTTCCAAAATAATATCTGGCATAAAGGTTTGTTTCTTGCCTCCATAAACTATCATATCTTCTTTAACAACTAATGTCTGACTATTCAGTCTATTATGCACTTTTTCACATTCTTATCTTTTAAAATGTAAACAGCAGAAAATATGAGTTTCAACTAAATGATTAATTTATGAGGAAAGTTTGCATTGACAACTTTTTCTGTTATGGGAAGTATGGTCATAATAAGATAGTTGAGATAGATGAGTTGGGCTTTGATGTTGCGTGATTTTCAGTGAGAAGATGTTCCTTAAACCTTTTCAAACTGACAGAATATCACTACTGATCCATATAAGACTTATGATAAGACCATGTGACAAAAAGTGTTGAACTTTTCTATCAGTTGTTCTTTTCATAAGAGATTAACATGCTTAAATCCTGGTTTAATAATTTGAACAGCAATGTTTTAATCATTTTAATTATTTATTGCATAGAAAAATATGCCATTTTACTATTTCTGTTAAGCTCTATCTATTGGTCATTTCAGAAAAGAAGGAAAGAAGGGCCACATATGGAAATTGGACTCATTTTGTAAATGATACAGCTTTTGAATATGATGATAAAAAAACGGTATTCAACACACTTACTCACTGACTTTTTGTTTTGTCTAACACATCTAAGTGAACTTTGAAATTGCGATTCAGTAAAAGTGCTTGTGTTTGTGAGTGGTACCTCTGATGCAATGAGGATAAGCTCTGCTACCATTTGACCCAATATATATATATATATATATATATATATATATATATATATATATATATATATATATATGTATACATACATACTAGGGGTTTTCACTCTGCTCGCTTTGCTCGCCAGCCACTTTGCATCTCTACCGCTCACTTTGTGAAGAGGGGGCTGAATGCACCCCAAGGAGATGCTGTCGCTCCTCCGAAACCCCCTCTTAAACATTGATACAATGGGAAACAAAAATGCAGTTTTTTTTTTACCTCCTCTTTGCTCGATCAGCTGCTGGATTGCTACTGCTGCTGCCATGCTGCATGATCTGCATCTCGTGCAGCGCTTCGAACATTTAAAAACCTGTACAGCAACTGTCCTACTGCTTTTATTTCCGGCCCCGGGCATGGTTAAATCTTTTGGCACAAAGTCCCGTCTCGCAAGATGTGAGTTTTTGATATTTTTTAGTTTATAATTTAAAAACAGAATAAGAATCTGAAAATCTAACAACATCACATTAAAGTTCTATAAATTCTGAAAAGAATGATACCAAACATATACATTTCAGTTTTAAAATAAGCCTGAATTAAAGCGTGACAAAAAATGTCACATTAAAAACGTCATCATTGAACGTTTAGGCTTAGGATTTTATATATATAGGGTAGATATAGATATATATGTAGTGACACGTGAGTCACTGTCTTACATCCCAGAAACATGAGGCTGAGTCTCAATCTTCAGAACGATCAGGAACAGCAAGCATATTTACTGAAGCGGGAGCTACCACTGTATAACACACAAACACAGCAAACAAGCAGTGACTTCATTAGTCATTCCGCCTCGGCTCCCTCCTTCAGTCTAGGCACTGATAATCCTCCTCCTCTGGTTGGTCCCATGGCTGTGGATCCATAATTGGGATTATATCATCCTGGAAGAGAGGGAACAAAGAGAAAGTGGGCCAGGTCATTGGTTGAATTAAAATCAACCCCCCCCCCCCCAAACCCCCCCCCCCCCCGATCAGTGATTGGTCCCTGGCCGACGAACGCTCTGCATGGAGAGCTGTGCGCGGACTCATTGTCCTAGTGATGAGTTTTCTGTGGCTGACGGATACTCTACTGTTTGACAGGGCCGAGAAGGCGCTGTTGAAGCAGGACATGTAGCGCGGTGGGACTGCGTGCACGTCACAATATATATTTAAACTGCTTAGGGATATGTCTGTCTGTCACATGATTACTCTAGAATCACTAAGCCAAAGCTTATGATGTGATATGTGCTGCTAAAGCAAAAAAAACGTACCTAGCACTAACCTCTGTGAAGTTATCAGTGTTTGTGTGACCTGAAAGAAAAAGAAGAGCAGTGACATCTGATGAGTATGAAGCAAGTTGCAGAAGCTGATTAAGTAATAGGAAGAAGATGAATGACAGCTGCAGTATTTGCTAAGCTGCTAAGCGTCAAGCACATGTGGCGGGGGAACCTGCTGGTAATTGTGAACCGCTGGAATCTTGATTTTGGAAGGACTGGAGGTTTGCGTGTTTCTAATGTTAGAATAAGGAGGTTTTGAAAATGCATGAATGAATGTTTAATATACTAATAAAGTATATGTCATGTGCAGCAGGCAAGTCTGCCATGCTTTAATGCGACTATAAAATTATAATCAGCATTAGCAGAATATTTATTTACTTGTATGTTTGATCACAAGAAACAACTAAGTAAAATAGTCTTTTGCTGTGGAAATTGTACATTAAAGCCATTTGCTTAATATAATTCTGATATGATATTTTCAAACAATGTTTAAAATTATTTTATTAAAACTTCTGTTATAACACTGGCATTATTGGTGTATTTTTGTTGGCAGCTTTTCAGATATATATCAGTGTGCCTTTTTGTGTGATAAAACTAAGAATTTGCCCTCTTGACTTCAGCAGAAGTAACATTCATTAAAAATGCTTCATCAACAACTTTTTCCTAAATTATTCTAATAATAAATACATGCTGCAGAGTCTCTGCTGGTGTTTTTTTTTCTTGGAGCGGACAGAATATAAATAATTCATGAATCATTGTCTTGTCTTAAATCAGTCACCTACAAGTCTTTCCTTCTAAAGCACCATTCTGTATATAAATATGTATGTTTATTAATAATGTGTCATATTATTAGCATATACCCCAGTGCTTCATAATTAAAGTTTCAGATATAATTTTGCAAACATTTTATGATTAGAAAAATGTGAACGATATACCATGTACTATACTATATTTCCCTTCCTTTTATATATAATGGGTACTTGACTTTCCTAAAACAACAGAGTTATGTCTAGAACTTAGCGATTTCTTATAAGAAGGATAAAAAGTATTAAAATTGCTACCAGTACAGTCTTTAGTGTGTACCTCTGCAAGAAAGATCTTGACATGTTTTTGGCCATCTATATTTTTGAAAGCTAATTCATGTGCCGGGTGCATCTGCCTTTTTTTCCTCTTCTCATAGATGAGCCTCTACTCCTTTAGGTACAGTTGTTTCCATATGCAAGTTCCCCTTAAACAATAGTGTGCTCTTTGCACTACTAAATCACTATTACTATTGGGTCCTTTTCTTTGTATTGGTTAATTGGCAGTTGCCTTTATTCAAGGTGACTTTTAAAATAAGAATATATGAGGCTCAGAGACTGTGTGTCAGAAATAATGGTATATAATACTGGAGGAATACTCAGGAAACTGTACTGTCTCCCTTACTGTTTTCCCTCTACACAATGGACTTCCAGTGCTTGCAATCTACAGAAATTCTCAGATGACTCTTACATCATAGACTGCATTAATAATAGAGATGAGTCTGAGTACATATGGCTTGTGGAGAACTTTGCCTTGTGGTCCTGGGAGAACCACTGCAACTCAACATCAGAAAGACAAAAGAGGTGGTGGTGGACTTCTGGCATGCCAAGGAGCCTCTGAGATCAGTCACCATTCAGGGGGAGGACGTGGAAGTTGTGCAGAGCTACAAGTGTCTGGGGGTTCACATAAACAGCAAACTGGACTGGTCTGACAGCTCACTGGTGCAGTACAAGAAGGGCCTAAGCAGACTGTATACTTCCTGAGGAGATCTTTTCATGTATGCAGCAAGCTGCTGGAAATGTTCTACCAGTGTGTAGTAGCCAAAGTATTGTTATATGCTGTAGGGTTGTCAAGAAACAACTTGAGTTCAAAAGATACACAGTGCCTGAATAGAATTACCAGGAAAGCCTGCTCAATCACAAGGATAAGCCTGGGCACACTGGAAGCAATTGTGGGAAAGAAAATGTGGTAAAATTGGACGCTATCATTCCCTCCATTCCCTCCAGAAGGTGCTATCTTGGAGCACTTTTAGCCATAGGCTCATTCCACCATGGTGTGCTAAGAAGCATCTCTGAGAATCTGTTCTGCATGCTGCTATATTTCAATTTAATACTTTCTCATGACATCCCAAACTAAATGCTTTATGTTCATTTGCAGTTTCTGCACAATATTCATCTATCTGTCAATCTATCTATCTATCGATTGATTATTTTGTTAAGTTTCTGCTGCTGTATGCATCTAAATTTTGCCATGCGATTAATAATCTATTCTAATCTAAGCACAGTTCTTCAATGTACTATGTATCTTTCTGTTGACACATAGGCGTGTTAGCTGACCTATTCAGTGTCACACAGTGAGATACCACTGGGGATAAACCAACAACCTTATCATAATATCATAGCCACTAGGTCACACTTCTTAAATTTCAAACCAAACCAAATAATACAGTCTTGAAAAGAGTCTAAGACTCTGATTTTGGTTCTCATTGTGTATCCCTGAGTTAGTCACTTAGCTTGTCCATGTGCCAATATTAAAAAATAAAATTGGTAAGTAATCATCCTGTCTCCTAATCTAATACATCACCACATGTAAGGAATGTGTTGAATAAATAGTAATAAGAATAAAGGCAAAAATAAAGCTACAGTACGAGATAAATGACCATTCAGAGGACTGCATAGAGAGGACTACCCTCTTTGTTCTTTAATGTGTGAAAAATACTTTGAAGAGCAGGATTAAAGAATATTCCCATATTTATGATAGTTATAAGCCACAAATGAAAGTATTAACAGAAACTATCCAAATTCTCCTTGTCAGTTAAGGATGCATATTATGATGTTTTTAGGATTGCTTATTGATTTAAATTTGTTTACTAATCATCCTAAATCTTACTGAGCCATAGCTCATGATACATTGTCTTATATGATTCCAACTATCTGTATTAGGTCATACAAATTAAAATTATTCAATTTTAGAAGTACAGTATGGACAAAAACTGTAAAATCTACACAGGGCTGGCTCTAGCACTTTTGCTTCCCTAAGCAAAGCTGTAAATGATGTGCTCAGCACCCCCAAACCCCCTGCCCCCCGATAATATGTATTAGCCAATCTGACATAGCAGTTTCATAAATTCGGGAATATTGCTATTTTATCTATTGTTATATAACAGTCTATATGTTATCTGCAACATTAAATTGTTGAATTGATTATGAATTGATACCTATATACGCATTCCCATATGCATTTTATATGGATTATAGGGATATATTTGTTTTGATAAATATCACAATTCCTGATAAATGATGCCAAAGAAAATGGGCAGTTTACTATATATATTAAGTTTATGAATGAAAATTTGACTTAACATTTTAGTACTGCATGTATCCTATTTACAAAATGTATAAAATATATAAATATAACAAATATTATAACAATAATAAATGGATTTTGATGACAACTTCATTTTACAAAGAGAATATCACTTTTAAATAGTAAATGATGTTTAAACTCCTTTACAATTATAAAAATGCAATTCTCTGAACTTCAAAACTGCTTTTACTTGACTTCATCTTTGTGAACTTAGAAAAAAAAAATATTTTAAATCCATTGTTTCTGATAACTCAGTCACTAATGATAAGGTTCCTGAGAATTACAGTATATGAATCATGAGAACACACACACACACACACACACATTATTACTGCCTACAACAGGACATTCCCACTTTTACAACGAAGACAAATATTTTGATGAAAGGTTCTTATACTTACTAATCCTGCCGCAAGCGAGTATTGACATGTTGCATGTTGGTTAGCGTATGCAAGATGGTGCTCCCTACATGCAGTTTGTATGTTCTCCTCATGTACACATGGTTTTCATCCCACAGTCCAAAGACATGGAGGTTAAGGGAATTGCTAAATTGCCTCTAGTCAGTGTATACACCAACATTTTAATATGAACAACACAAATTACCACATCATTGTATAACAGGGCTTTTTGTATAATTTTCACAAATTATTCACATTGATATTATTATAGCGCGACTATGCAAACTTTCTCAATGTTAGTGGACACAGCGAATGCCATGGAAGCAACATATTTGCTGTTAAGCACTGGGACAAGTCAAAATCCCTTTTCACAGGAATAGGACTTCGCTATCACCTCCCACTACCAGAAACACAGAATCCCCTTGACCTTTGCGGCACACTCATTTAAATAACTTTGGCCATGAAAGCTGTGGAACAGACAAGATGCTTTTAGAAAGTTTGCTGTCAGCCAGGTAGCTCACCATGTAGTAACACTGTACATACATAGTCCCATGTGATTAATAAGCACATCAATCTGCTTGCTGCTACAATAATAATCATTATACAATGTTGTTGTAATGTAAAACATGCATAATAAACACAGTAGTAAATACACATTTTAAAAAATGCCAAGGTTGTAAACTGCATGGTAATCAGTTTAGCAATGGTCCAGAAATCTACTGTGGCCCAGGAGTATTTATTT
This sequence comes from Erpetoichthys calabaricus, assembly GCF_900747795.2. NCBI lineage: Eukaryota > Metazoa > Chordata > Cladistia > Polypteriformes > Polypteridae > Erpetoichthys > Erpetoichthys calabaricus. The sequence goes on along the minus strand of NC_041396.2, from coordinate 105,823,217 downwards.
TTCCTCATCTTGTATGATTAGATATTGTGAGGATTTATAACAGGTACAAAATGATCTTTCTATAACAGTTGGTAAAATACTGTGCTTGCAAAATAAAGAACAAAATGGAAACAAAAAATATATATGTACCCAAAATCTACACAGAAATAAATATGTGTTGAAAATCTCCATCAACCTTATGTTGAAGTAAGGATGGAAAATAACATAAAGAACACACTAGCCAAAAGGGAAACAATGCTAAAACAAAAGAAACATTATGAATTTGAACCTGAAGAAAATAAACAAACAATGACAGTCAGCATAAAGAGTACCTCTGTGAAACTGAGTACATTGCATTCTGAGATTTGGAAAATCAACCCACAAACGACTTATGGAGGCCATCATTGTTAGACATCACTAGTACATGAAAATAATATAAAAGGATTAATGGGATTCGGACAGCTTGGTTGAGTCTGGGTGTTTGTAATTCAGGGTCGTTATTGTTTAAAAAAAATGCTGTCCTCCCAGATTTTGCCACTCTAGATGACTGCCTAGTTCACCTAAATGGGTGAGCCATCCTTGACTGTATGATACATAAAGGACAAGACTACTAAGTACCACAGAAAAAGTGAAGAATTTTTTTGGATTTGTAGATTAAACAATTTCATATTAAGGATAGGTTATGAGTGTGGATGTCTATAAAGAGATTAATTTCCTACCCAAGTTAAGTTCCTATATTGGGTCTGACACAGCTTCTAGGTGGCATATAAGGTTTAGAAAAAAACTAATTTCCATATGCCTGTAGACACTCAACTCCACAAGCTCCTGCAGAATACCTAAGCAAATTAATAGCTTTATGCAGTATTCAGAGACCATTAAAGAAAATGAATTTGCCAAGTACAAAATTTTATTAGCAGTTTACAAACTCACTTGTTTGCTTTTAACCCTACTATAATTTTATAGTCTTATGTGATTACTGTGTTAAAGATCTTAGGACATAATTAATGGCCCATTTTACATTTCCTTATAAGTTGTAAATAGATCAGATGATATTCGTATGATTAAACTGCACACATGACAGATTGTTAAACAGCGTTTGTGTTTTTATTTAATACAAATATGTTGGCAGCCCCTTTGATTTTGCAGTGTTTTTAAAAGCCATGATAAACATAATTTGTCCCTCTTCCTACAAGTATTAGGCTGCTTCGTATTGTCTTGAGTGCTGTACTTTGATTTATATACGGTATACAGGATTTTCTACGGGTGGAAGTGACAAGTATTTAAAGAAAGAAATAGTACTACCTCTTTTAAATCTTTTAAATTGATTAATCAATCAGTCCTCACTTTCTATAGCAAATCACCATTCAAAGTGTATGCCCTATTCAGAATCATTACTCAGTGCTGTAGGGATAGAAAGATTTAGTTTGTTGCATGAACTATAGTATTATTCGTGACAAGGAAAAAATATGAGTACTCAAAAATATAGTGTATTAATGCAGTAGTACAAGTCAAAGTAGACTTGTATTTGACTTGGAATGAACATGAAATCAAGAAAGACATCAATGTACTGTTCAGACAGATGAATCAATGGTACTTACAGAAGCTGCAGTATAGTAAAACAAGTCAATTTTAGAGGCTTCATGCTAGCATTATGGTTTTTTAAAGCAAAAGTGAAGAAGAGGGACTGATGGATCCCTACGATTGGACCTTAGTAGAGAGTACATAGGCTACTCAAAATAGAAGCTATAAAGATTAAAGCATTTTCCAAGGCTCATCAAAGGATAACATAAAGACAGCTCATTTTAAATCATTCTGTATTTGATAGGATGCCAGCTGATGTATAATTTGATAACAGCTTTAAATCCGTTCATACAACATGAATATAGGACAACTGTAACTGATTTTAGCTGAAATACAATAATAATACATCTTTAATATAGAACCTTTCCCATAATCAAAACCCAAAGCAACAGACTAAATATGGGAAGGATAAGGAACAGAAGTAACAGCTTCTGAGCCAAGGTCAATAGTGGTGTCTTATTGTTATACCACCTTATTGTTAATTATTGCTGTTTAATTACTATATATTTTTTCACATACATTTTTAAAGACTTTATAATATTTTTTCCACTTAATTTCAATTTACAGCACATTGCCTAGTGAGTTTGAAAGCTGGTTAAACTAAAAACAAGAAAAGTATAAAATCAATGGTTTACATATATAGAAATACAACATGCCATTTCAAGAGGGTGGTTAGAAATACAAACAATAGAAGTTCCTGAAAGAACTCATAAAATGTCTGACACAACTCATCATATGTGCATTGTTACCAATCAAGCTGTTAATAAGAGGTGACATTTCTTTCTCTGGGGATTTATCTTCCCAAATGTGGAAACTGCATTTTTCTGGAATGATGACCCTATGTATTTAAATGCAGCTGTATAATTGAACTGAATAGTCTGCCTTTCTTAACCAAGTGCTGCTGCTACTACAATAAACTTCACTTTACCTATTAATATATGTATTGTCAATACAAGATTTAGTCTCTTGAATTTATTATTCTGTCTACATTTGTCACAAACGGTTTCCCATAAGCAAGCAGTTCGCCTCTAATTTTGTGACTGAAATGTCATTTAATGTGAATATTTTAGCGAAACGATGTAATTGCAAACAACATTTTTCTGTTGTGCAGAGATACAAGTGTCTGGGAGTTCACATAAACAGCAAAGTGGATTGGTCTTACAGCTCAGTGGTGCAGTACAAGGAGGGTTTGAGAAGACTGTATACTTCCTGAGGAGATCTTTTCATGTATGCAGCAAGCTGCTGGAAATGTTCTACCAGTGTGTAGTAGCCAAAGCAGTGGTGGGCCGTCAGGGCCTGCAAGGCCTTCTGTGCTGGCCTAAAAAAATATCTGAATCACAAACTGATGTTAATTATATTTTGTCCATGAATACTTATTAAATAATTCCAAATAGTCTGTCCGCTTCCTTTCATAGCTTTTCCGATGGTTGTGCTGCTTCCAGACATGTATTTTCGTATTAAAGCATTTAACCAATCACATTTCAGCCATCATTTGTTGCCAGGCAGGGTCAAAGTCAAAGAAGTCTGCCCGGAGGCCTTCACAATCCGTTCTGCAGGCCCTGACACAAAATAAATGTCGATTAAACTGTTGCTTCAGCCAATCAAATTTTGAGTTGGTGTCACTAGGGCCCTCTAGCAGGCGTACGGCAATGTCACCGTATTCAGACCCGTTGATTGGATAGGATGGTGTAAGTATGCCATGGATGATTTTGCAGGAAAATCTCCCACTGATCTCCTTGACTTCCTTCATCAGAAAAATCTGAATGAGAGCATGGGGCAGCTGTACACATTGGTATGTTTGGCGGTGACCATTCCCATGTCCACTGCTTCTGTCGAGCGGACATTTTCAGCCCTAAAACGAATTAAAACTTATGCCAGAAATATGACAGGGCAGGTTCGACTTTCAGCATTAGCTTCGATGGTGATAGAAAGGGACTTCGTGATGGAACTGAAGCGCACGGATAATCTTTACGACAGAGTAATTGAACTGTTTTTGAGGAAAGAGAGGAGGATGGATTTTGTTTACAAATAATCTGAATTTTTGGTGAGTAAAATGTTGCGATTTTCCTAAATAATATTGCAAGTTTATGAGTTATTATTGATGTTTTTTATGTGTGTCGCGGCTATAGCTGCAGTAGAAAGGAACTTGTTCACCCCTGGTTTGTCTATTCAATAAAGGCATTTATTGTGGCTACAGGAGTTATCTATCTGTGATGCAACAGCTCTTTATACTGTATTTCTGCATATTAAGATGGTTTTTATAACCATAAATTAGATTTTGAGGGGCGGGTTGATTCAGACGGAGCACTACTGAAGGCCTAGGTGTGAAATGCACAGTCCGCCACTGAGCCAAAGTATTGTTATATGCTGTAGGGTTGTGGAGAAGCAACTTGAGTTCAAAAGATACACAGTGCAACATAATATTAGTATAGTGTTTTTGCATATTGCAGTACATATGTTTAAGAAAAAGCTTATTTTTTGTACATCAGCTTCTCACTATCAATTATGTTTCATTGGTGAAAGCCAAATTTATATATGTATTCAATTTTTACAATTTCATAACAGTCATCTCTTTGTCATAAACACATCTGTTAAGCTCATTTCAAAGTGATTTCTAGTTTAAAAATATTCATGTGATGAAGAAAGATAAAGCCTTTCCTTCCTCTTTCTCACAGTGATTTTTGATATAATCCTTTAATTTTGGCCCTACCAGTCTTTTGATCATGCACCACTAGCCATTCCTTTTTATTTTCTGAAATAATCTCTTGCTTAGATCCATTTAGTTTAGACCCTCAGAGACAATCCACAAGAGTTTTATAAGGTTACTGTCCAAAGTACATGGTGTTGCCTGGGTATAAATAGATGGAGGGAAAAAAACTGTCGTTTGGAAATTCAACATGGCTAAACACAACCCATGATAAAACTGTAATCCTGGGAGACAATACCAAATTAACTGAGAAAAAAATGCTGTACATACCTATGGTCTTAAAGGAGATTTTCCCTTGGTTGCAAAAAAAGTTTTTGTGTGCTGATGATGATATCCTCGCCCAAGCCCTTACTCAGTCGTGCTGCCTAATGGGAATTGTAGTCCCTGTGTCGACATTAGGTTTTGAGTTGCCCACTTCCCATTTTAACCCATCTTCCTGATTCAACATATGATTCAGGTTTAAAGTTGGACGAACAGCAAGTTACCTGAAAAATTTTGTGAAAATTAGTTTAGCAATGTTTTTTCGTGATTAGCGAACAAACTTACAGACCAACAAACAGACATCCAAACAAAAACAGCTTTTGATTTTATTTATAGATGATATGTGCACAGCATCCTAGAAATGTGCTTCCAAAGGAGCCTGTGTGCAGGAGAGTATACTAGGGGATCTCTTGTATGACAGTGTACAGGACATATACAGACAAAGACCAGATTATTTTTTCTTCTTCATTGGATATTTCATTAACACCCAGGCGGAATGCACTATGCATGTACTCCAAATAAAAGTAAAGCACTGCTTGCTAAGAAACTGATTGAACACTTTTGCAAGCAAAGAGTGTTCCACATTCTACTGCTGAATGTATTATGGCACCTACAATGTACACAGATTTTCCCACACATCTCAGAGACTTCACAGAAAGCACTGATGAAAGCCTAGCTCTTAAAGTTCTACATAACAGTAATTGTATTATTGATCAGCTGTACAGTTGAGTCCTTATGATACAGACATTAATCAATAGGGTCTTTTTGATTTAAGTTCACTTCATTAGTTTTTCACCATTATATCAAATTATGGTACTTGTGGAAAGAAATTCATTTACTATACAATTATTCAATACTATACTTACTGAATGCTGAATAGTTGCTCATAGAATTCAGGGCATTCCTAGGAAAAACACTCAAAGTATTTTCTAATACAACACCAAATATGAACTCACACATACTGTATATGCTTATCTTCATCTACAAATGTCTCAAATTTCCATAACAATGTTTTAAATAAATAATACTTAAAACCTTTTTTTTATTTTTGCATGTTTGAATTTATTTCAAAGACTATTTTTCCATTTTTATATTATACCTTCACTAATTACTACAATGTAAGGAAACTGAACTAAAAGCTCAGTCCCTGCACGAGAAAAAATATTAACTGTAAAATATTTTGCTCTTATTATTTATTTTTCAAGATGAGCACTATTTTCTATAATATTAAAAAGTTAAATAAATATGAGTTGGTGACTGTTTAGTCAGGCAGGATTGGCTGGCTTTGGGGGTCGAAATCCATTTATTTTCATCATATCATTAATTAGGTGTAAATTAGACATTTTATTGTTATTAATACAATAAATAAAACAATTAAATTAATATGAATTAATATTTAATAATACATAGCTTGCCAGAGGACACATAGCACAAAGAGACAACTATGATTAAAACATTCCAAAAAAACAGTCCAAACATTATTAAGCCCTTTTAATGCTAATAGAATGTCACTGTGTACAGTTTGTACTCTTCTGTTGCCGTCTCCCAGGTATTAAAGAAAATCTGCTAAAGCTGGATTAAGTGTTTCTTTCTGACTGTCTTTAACTGACTTCTTTCACAGTAATTGACTCCTTAGTGTTTGGTGTGACTTGTGCCTCTACTAAGACCAAGCTACTTGTGTATGTTTGCCTTTGCATCCAGGAGTGTTCAGGCAAAAGGAACATGCTCATATAATCCTCAGCCTCCTATGCAATTTATGAAATTATGAAATATGTCTTCAATATCTCTGTGTACAGTGTATAAAGCAAATCAAAATATTTGTGTGCTCATTTGCAGGATGGGAAATTTAATACTACCCGAGCATTGTTGGTTCTTGAGAAGCCCAGCCATTGGGTTTGCTCTTTTCAGTATGAAACGTTAAGTTTTATAAGACCAGAAGTCTGCATTTTTATCTTTAACTCACAAACAACAAAGGGTTTTCCTGGTGTGCAAAATGTGGTGTTATTGCAGTTGTGCCATTTTTTTTGCTTAAAAGAAAATAAGTACCCAATCAGTTTTTAATTATCTACAGCAAGATATATGAAAAATAAACATTTAGTAGCACAAGCAAAATGAGGTTTAAAATCGATAACATTTAACCAGAAAACAAGTATCATATATTTTTCAATAAACTGGCATTAGCTGAGTAGAGTTTTAATTAAAAGGAAAACAACACAAAGACAGGCATAGAAAATTACTGCAAAGAGTCAATGCCACAAAACTGAAAGAATACCCAGTAAGAAGGGGATGATGGGTATTCTGAGTCTTTATTTTTTCCTCCAGCATCTAGTTCTTAATAGGTGGCAAATGAAATTAACCTGTATAAGTCCGTGCTATTCAATTTTTCCTACCATACTGTAACCAAGGTAGGCTCCATCACAGTATTGCCCTAGATCATGGGTGTCAAACTCCAGTCCTGGAGGGACACAGTGGCTGCAGGTTTTCATTCTAACCATCTTTTTCCTTAATGACCAGTTTTTGCTGCTAATTGACTTCTTTTGCCTTCATTTTAATGAACTCAACTCAGGCTCCTTAGTTGTCTCTTTTTCCTTAATTATCAGCCAAACAATAATGAGATACAAAAGACGCCGCCACATGAACAGCTCACTTGTGTCCATCACACAATATCTGAAAATTAAGAAAAGTTAAGGTCTCGCTAAGGTTGATCTCTCAGGTCACCAAAATATTTTGATGGTGTACTTAGAAATAACGTGAAAAATCAACAGTTTTGGAAATGTTTGCTGTGGCAGAATGAGAGCAACAACGAGCCATATAATTAAATAATGGGTTTAATTAACAGCAAGAATCAGCTTCTCATTAATAAACTTGTTGGGGTGAAATTGGTTGAAGTTTGAAGCCCCAGTTTAGCTGGTCATCTGTCGACTCGTTTCACATCTCATTTCTGTTTGGCTGCCATTTAATGAAGAAAAGAATCAATTCAGAGGACTGAATCCTTAAAAAGAGGGCTATTAAAATGAAGGGAAAAGACATTAATTAGCAGTGAAAACTGGTCACTGATTAGGAAAAGGGTTTGAATGAAAACCTGCAACCTGCGGACCACCAGGACCGGAGTTCGACACCCCTGCCCTAGATCAAGGGTGGGCAATTTCGGTCCAGGAGAGCCACAGTGTCTTAATTATAAACCAATCCTTTCCAATCTCAGACCTTATTTTATTTAATGGCTTGTTAGTCTGCAATGTAAGATTCTTATATCGTAGATTTTTTTCCTTTCCAAGGATATCATCAAAATGATTTGAAGCCTAAAATGGATAATTTTCAGTCTGTCACATTTTCTATTAAGTGTTTTAATAAATCAAACCGTGCATGATGAACTCACAGATGTAAACTGAAACAAGTTAGATGGTGAACCGCTGACTGCTTTGTCATTTACATCTTATTGCTAATAAGCAGCCATTAAAACAGTGAATGCACCTGTTTAAGATTGAAATAAGAAATTAAGGTTGGGGAACCATAGCAAGTGAGACCACTAAAATGAATTATCAAAATATCACTTAAGCAATAACTGCTTCATTAGCAGTAATTGACTTCTCATTAAGAAACTGGGTTGGAACAAAAACCTGCAGCCACTGCGGCTCTTCAAAACCGACATTACCCACCCCTGCCGTAGATGACTATCCTAATAAGGCCCCATTATTCTCAGATATACAAGATCAATGGAATTGTGAGAGGAGGTGTGCCCTTTCAACTTTCCAGTTTTTAACCACATCCGATGATATAGTCTGTTTATGGCACAGTTTGGTACTACATCCACATCCCAAGCAACCACCAATATAGCTATGCTACAGGTCTATTCAGGCACTTGCCAACGAGAACACAGTTTTATTCTCAGATCCATGTATAAAGTCTTTTACTTCTACTCACTCAGTGTAGACTTGCTTCATTAGCCACAAAGTCCTGCTCAATTAACTGCAAGGCCCTGAAAAGTACAAAATTAAGTAATTATTTGAAATGCTTGGTATAATACAGATCCCCTAAGATTTGCACTTGTGAGTAATTCAAAACAGCCTTTAATCAGAATTCTAAAGGGTTCCCAATTATCTTCTTCACCATTCAGGTTACTTCTGATGTAAGAACTACTGTATATAGTCCTTTTGACAAAGCATTATTTAGCTTCAAAATCTGCTTAGATGGTATAGGTATTTCCTGAATGTATAGCATCTATTACAGCCATGAGCTATGAGTTACAAAGATAATAAGCATTAAGTGGTGGTGGTATTTTTCTTTTTGAACATTTATTGACAGCATTAAAATCATATAAATTGTCACATGACATCTCTTAGGTTTTCATATATTGTTTGAACCCTACTTGCTTTCAATCATCTACAAATTAGGGAAATTGCATTCTGCTGGAATCATGGTACCCTATAGATTGCACTGATCTGGGAAATTATAGACTGGATATTTACCATGTACAGCATGCAAAATTATGGAAGCAATTACAAAAGACAAATTGGTGTCTCAGGCAGCAGTCAACATGAGTTCAAACTGCGGACAACCTGATGAATAATCCACAGGATTTTGTTTATGAAGAAGCTGCCAAAATATTTGATAAATGATGGCTCTTTAATGTATGTCCTTATTTTTAAAAAGGCTCTGATAAGATTCCTCATGGGTATCTGTTTATTCATATTTAGATATTGAATGTGAAGTGCACTACTGACTTGTATAGAGAAATCAGAATTCAGAAAGTGCCTTTTTATTAGAAGTTGTAAAGTGTGATTCCACAAGGGTTTGTCCTATGGCAATAGCTCTTTTTACTTGAAATGTAAGAACACTTAGTTTAACTTATTCACAATGAGTAAAAGGAAGAAGGCTGTAAATAAATTTTTCATAGATCATAAGGGCAACCTGTATAACTCACACAAGCTTAATTTGAAATTTAAGAACGTACTGATTTAATTAGTTGAACAAGGAAGAGTACTCTCTGAGGTAGCAATCAAAACTGAAACTTCCTGTTTCTCCACTGCACACTATAAGCAGTGATCTCAAACCGATTATCTCGACTCTTGCCACCTATGTGTGATCAATTCAATAAAAGCATAATTTGCACCTCCATACTGATATTGTTCTTTTCTGAATTATTGCTGCAGATTATTCATATGGATCCACACTGTGTTGACTCATATAATCCCTGTGTCCATGCTTGTTTTGATACCTTGCATTGTAGAACTGCCTGTCGCACACTCTCATTTACTTCAAAGAGTCTACATCTCCCTCTTTTTGCTATTCTGTTTTCCTTACTCTGCGATAGCTCTTTGCTCAGCATGTTGTCATTAAACAAATTTTTAAATACCATGCATTAATACACAGTAGGTACACAAGACAGCATACAATGTTTTGAACCAAAAGAAGCAAAAGAAATACATTGGTTGTTTATTTCATGTGTTAAAATGGCAGACTTTTGTTAGACTAGAAAGACAAACGGAAATCATTTGCATCATTCTAATATTGTAACAGTTTTCTTTAATCAACTTTCTTGATAGGTTATAAAAATGATGTTAAAAAATCTCTCTATTGTAATAAAAAAATCCTGGGATAAGACGAGACTTTTTAGCCTGGAACGAGATGTGACTTTTTCAGAGAGATACTTTCACATCCCGCAAGACGAGACTCTGTGCCAAGAGATTTAACCACTCCTGGGGCCAGAAATAAAAGACAAAGAGTAGATGACAAAGTAGAACATCGTAAAGAATTCAAAAACTTTGGTGCGATACACATGTAGAGCAGGTTAGAGGTAATGAAAGTACTAAAATTCGAAAGTCTCAAAAAAATTGTAGTAAAGATCGCATTAGCGCTAACAAATGAAAATTATTACTCGGTGAAATAACTGAATAGTGAAAAGAGATTGAATATATTGTTCGGATTTAAACTTTACGTTGGAGACTAGTAGATCGTCTAATTCGTGTTACCATTAGGGAAAAGTAGTGTTTCTTCCCAATGAAGAGGCATATCCATGAGAATTAAAAGATTTGTTGTTTGGTGAAAGTGAAATCCACATATGCGAGTGGCAGAGATGTGAAATGGCTGGCGCGTAGCGCAGGCTGGGGTGGTTGTTGAGCAAAGTGAGCAGGGGGTGAAGCCCCCTAGTAATAATAATTTTAAAAAACCTGTATACCCTTATAATCGGGTAAATCAATCCTGAATTTGATAGCTAACTATAAATAGAATAACATTTAAAGTAAAAATCTCTGCTATACGTGTGTAGTAGGGTTTGAATAAATCAAACTCACTGTAAGGAACAGACACACTCAGAAACAGTGACATTAGTGCCATGACATGTATTTATGAAAAGCACCTTGGCATCAGATTCTGATTCTCTATTCCCTCCAGGATTCGCTCTGTTAGCTCAATCCACCACAGTGTGCTAAGAAGTTCCTCTGGGGGTCTTTTCTGCCCACTGCTATCAGGCAAATCAATGCTTCCACCCCATGTATTCATTAAGGTTTTTATTTATTTATTAATCGATTGATTGATTGATTGTCTGTATTATCTGTCCTGTGAGTCTGAATCCTACTTTTTTTATGTTTCTGCTGATGAATTTTCACATGGGATTAATAAAGTTTGTCTAATCTAATCTAAAACAAAAGAATATCATAGGTCTCAAATGGAAAGAGGGAACTAAGAAGATACAAGCCTTGCAGTCAGAAGTACAGTTCTACTTTGGCTCAACTGGCTGAGAGGTTTATTTTTCACCCTCAGTGGAAAATGAGCGATGTGAAAGGGAAAAAAAAAACATTTTGATAAAGTAAGATCTGCTTTTATCAATCCATTCATTTCCTGAATCCTTTTAGTCTAACAAGATATCATGGATAGCAGAAGTTCAATCCAGCAACATTATGCCCAAAGAAAGTACAAAAACTGCTCAGGATGCTAGGACTCCACAGGCCTCATCCACATGCACACAGTCACATTTACTCCTATAAGACCTATTTTAATTTGCTACATAGCTTAACATGAAAATTGTTAGGGTGTGAGAAGAAAATGGAGTACATGAAGAAAACTCATATGGCCACACATAACTCCACACTGGCATTGATTGGAATAACTCCACACTGGCATTGATTGGACTGATAGATGAACATGGTCCCCCAGGAGTAGTAAGGCCATGGAAATACATTACATTGTGAGGAAAATGAGTCCAGAATAATAGACATCTCATTCGTGTACATAAACAGACAATATAGAGAGATGAGAATTTTAGGTTATATATAATATAATGTATAGCATAAATCTAGAAAGGTCACACACTTAACACTATAACAACAACAATACCACAAAGTGAGATAGTGTGACCACCTTCATTGTGGGCTTCTAGCCATGCATTTTTTAGCCCCATCTGCATTGGCAGCGCTGCAATGAACCTGCTGCTCACAATCCTGCAGATCGTGCCCAAGAGGTAGAAATACCGGTGGCTTGGTCAGTACCCGCTGCAGAAGCCTGCATCTTCCATGATCCTGCTCATCATCAGTTGGGCTGCCTAGGTATGATCAGATCTGCAGATCTTCTAAAGTATCTGTCCTGAACACTAAGAAGTATGGCCTGCAGCTTTCTGTGTTGGAAGCTTGATGTGGATCCAGCTGTTTGTTTTTTTTAACACCATAACTGTTCAACCATATCTTAAAAACTGAGTGCAGTAACAAATTCAATTTCCTTTTGATAAAAAGTAAGATGTTTGCTTTGAGGTTTATGAACTATAAGGAGACTAAAATATTATTCAGTCTGAGCAAACAACAAAGTCAAATATTTTTTTTAAACGAGTAAGATTAAAGAAAAAGAGTATTTTTCACTGTGCCATCTACATAAATAAAAACTCCACCAAAATCTGCTAGTATATTTTATCTTTTGGTTAGTGGTGATGGTCAAAAAGATTTTTTAATCTCATGTTTTCTTGGAGATTGAAGATAATAGTAAACTATCATATAGAATAGGTGTCTATGGAGACCAATACTGGAGGACAACTGTGTAAAATGTCCATGAAAAAAATCTCATGTTACTTGCTTCACTTACTTGCACTTTGAGCTGCATCATTTGTATGAAAATGTGGTATATAAATAAATGTTGTTGTTGTTGTTACTTCATACTGTATAATTTATGTCAGGTATCAAGCTGTATGCTCACAACCTCCAAAAACCATGCATTTTTACTAAAATATTGTCAAATAATTATTTCCAAAAAATGAGCGTGGCACATAAAAGTGGAGAACATTTAATCAAATTTGAGATTTGAATTGAAGACAGAGCTTTTAACCAATGAATGGGGTGGGAGGCAAGTAAAACGAAAGCATTACTTGCTTCCTAACTTTTAATCTTCATCAGAAAACTGGCATCAGGTCTTACATATATAAATAAGACTGAATTATGACATGTTACTTTGTGTCAAATCTGTTCAAGTGTAATTATAAGATTGCACTTTCTTAATACATTGTTAAAAGACATACCATTTTAAAAAATCTGTTAATAGTGATAAATGTGGCATGACATGGGAGAGAAATAATTAGGAAGTTATCTATTAATTAATGTGTGGTTTAATTTCTTTGTTAATTCTCTCTTCCATTTCAGCATTTTGTTAAATAAAGAACAAAAATGTGAGAGGAAAGAATTATTTATGTGGGAAGGTCAACACACCTACTACTTGTGATAACATGTCTGTAATTTGTAAAACAAATAATTAATGCCTGTTCATTTGTTTTTTACTATGTCTGTTCATCAGTAACAGCCTATTCAATTTTTGTTAAAAAGACTGAGAATTGTTCATTAATTTTGGCCTGTTTTTAATTCAACACTTCAATTATATGATGTAGTAGCAGCAGTAATATTGTCACATGTACAAAATACAGTGAAATTCTTAACTGGTATAGAGAAGTAGTCAGTGTTTGAAGTAGCCTGATTTTATTCAGTTTTTCACCAGTGTATACCAGCAGTAAATGGTTGTGTATTCTCAACTCCTGTTCTGACCTTCAAACACTGTCTGATTCAATATACACATATCATTTAAATTGAAACTCCAAGGGGGACCCCCAGCACCCAAACAATGTCCAATTTAATATATGTATAAAACCACAATCAAAAATTCCAAAAAGGGGCCCCTCTAGCTCAATGAGCTAATGTATCACAACAAGAACACCAAGGAGCCACAAAAAGGTGTGGGGCAGCCACCCCATATATTGTAGGTTGTTGAAACACAGAAAAGCATCTGGTATTATTGAGTTCAAAACAGAACTGATGCACAGGTAGAAAATTGTGGTATTTAAGGAGAGGCAGAGGAAGTGACGTTATTGGGGCCAAAACCAGAAGTGACATCATAGGCCCCGGAACCGGAAGTGACATCATCGGGGCCATGCAGAATTTCCCTAGAATGGTCTGCAAGAGAAGAAGAGAAAATGTTAATGCACTTTGCCCCCCTCTAGTTCGGCACAGAATTTCCCTCATTCGAGCCCTTTAGCTGCCTCCCATGTGCACGTGTGTGACAGTATATGAAAACTCTTAGGGAGATGAAACTACCATCCCCCCTAAAAAGGGCCTGTCTGATCTAATGTATGTAATCATCACAATCGAAACTCCAAGGCAGGCAACTTGACTAAGAAATCACAAAAAATTACCAATGCATATCGAAAGGAGGATGAAGAAGTTGACAAAACAGAGAGTAACTGCACTTATTTGTTTCTGCTTAAGGCACGAGTACCAGTAGTATTAGTATTAGTATTAGTAGTAGTATGGTCATGTGCACAAAGTACAGTGAAATCCTTACTTATATGTAGTAGTAGTAGTAGTATGGAAACATGTACATAGTACAGTGAAATCCTTTGTAAAAGAGAACAAAGATAAGATAAAGATTTAGGGTGACACCACAACTCTTTATATTGTAGATACAAAAATAATAAATGCTTTTCAGTGACAAAGAACATCAGTGTAGACCCACGTCTGAGAATACAGGCCAGACAGGTGGTTAGACACTGGAAGTTACATCAGAGTTGGTAAGGTTGTTAATCATCCGGTCTGTAGAGGGAGGTGGAAAAGAGGTGTGATTATACGTCGCCACCCTGTGGATTGGCAAGGAATTTCCACCACTAGAGCCTTTAAGCTGTTGAAAAATTGCGCACATGTGTGATATCTTACTTACTATATATGTAGTAGTAGTAGTATTGTCATGTGTACAAAGTAACATGAAATTCTTGTCTGAAAAACATACATGTCAGCATTTTCCTACAACATTATAAAAATTAAAATATTAAGATTACTAAAATGTGACACTGATGCAGAAAGTGGTGAAGAAGAATATTCTGTAATTCTTGTGTGACAGCTTTGTCAGCATTCTCTTTTGACCTCCTTTGAGAATAGAATATTGTGGTAGCAACTGAATAAGAAAACGACTGAAACACATTTCCTATTACCAGATTTAATATTATGTACTTGTATTTTATTTTTCACCTGAAATGCTTTGAAGCAAGTCTTTTATATCAGTGTCCATAAAAACATCAATTTTCTGTGCTTACTTATCCAGTTCTGTATTGCAGGGTAAGTATATCAAAGTGGCCACAAAAATTATCATTTTGATAAAATGAAATATGGCAGCACAATGGCATAGTGTTTAGCACTGCTGCCTAACAGCTTCAGGGACCTGCACTCAATTCCCAGCTTGATTACTGTCTGTTCTCCTCATGTGAATCTAGTTTTTCTCTGTGTGCTACACTTTCCATAGATGAAACTATTATATTTTCTTATGATTATAAGTTGACATGTTGTGAGCGATTCGTTTGATGGACTGGGGTCCCATCCAGGGCTGGTTCCTGCCATAGACACAATTCTGCCTGCTTAGGTATCATGATTTCTGTACTCAGTAATGAGTTGGCTCAGAAAATGGATGTATATGGAGTTATAAAAACATAAAATAAATGTGATAGAATTTCATTTTTTTATTTAAATTTGCTGGAAATGTTTCTGGTGTATACATTGAACACTACAGGTTTTTAAAATCAATAGTATACTTGTAGATATAAAAAAACAGGCACAAGTATCAAAGTACATTCGTTGTGCAGGCACTTTAGTCTAACTGGTTAAAGCACCTGCATGGTAAACTGGAGATCCTGAATTCAAGTTTTGGCTATGCCTGGTGGGTCCAACTCTACTTGTCACCTGCACCTTGCTCAGTAGAGGTGGCACTGTTACCTCTGGGATGCACAGCATCTAGGTTTAGAATCCTGTCCCTAGTTGTTGCCTATGTGGAGCTGCACACGCTTCCTGTGTTTGTGTCATTTTTCCTCTCACATCCTCAAATACATTTTGTGTTAGGTTAATTGCAGATTTAAAGTAACTTCGTGTGATTATGAGTGTGCATCAAAGTAGAGTTTAGTGGCCTGGCTTCCCATCTAGTGCTAGTTTCTGCCTTGATCACAATGTTGATGGGATATACTTAGACTCTTCTGTGATTCTGAACTGGATTAAATAGAATTGAGAATGTTACGTAATTTATCATTTATGTAAAATGAGTGAGGACTGTTATTGATCTAAAAATCTAGCTTTATATCTGTTACATTAAATTGTAGGATTTGTTTTTTATAGGCTCAGTTATCACTATATTACTAAACTTTACACTGCTTTGCTACTTTTGCTACGTTTTCATTAGTACTCCAGTCACTTGACAGTGCATGCTGTGTCAGTTTGGAAGTAGGATTAAGTCTAACTCTGTAAGGGTGTCCACAAGTCTCCCAGCATATTCTATATACAGGACGCCACGTCAAGTGCTTTCTGGAAACCTCCTGGGGCACCTTCTATGTATGCTCACCCTGGCTACAGGAATGGTTTTCCTGTCAGCAGTGTAACACATACTGAAATATGGTACCAGCTGAGCTCTTAGTCTGCTTGTTGCCACCCAGACATCATTTTTCCTTCAGGCATTCCTCAGTAAACCAATCACTTAAATTACATTAGCAGATACACAGTGGCTTCAAGACAGACCATTTTATTGTTTGTTAAATGAGAAACTGGTCTATTTAAGTTTCATATGTTATTAGATTCATACTTTAACGTTGCATATTCTTTGTTTATAAATGACAAGAAGGCCAGCTTGCAGCTTTTATTAATCGTTCATCCATTTTCATTATGTACTACTTCTTACACAAGACTGTGATAACATGCAAGCTGCTGTATCTCAAGTAGACATAAGGGCACAGGGTGGAAACTGCCTCTTATGAAAGGATGGCAATCCATCACAGGTGACTAATAAGCTTAGGGGGCTATAATTACATCACACACATACATACATATGATTGATAGGGATATGGACAGGAAGAAAGTCATATAGCGATCAATTATGAGCCACAGGGAATACGGTATAATAACTGGCATGCTGATAAACTGCCGAAAGATGGAACTTGCCTATCACTAACTAGTGTTTTTTTTTCTTTCAAGAAGGTATAGAGCTGAAAACACTTTAGCATCAGTCCTTAACCTATCTAAATGTGAGTTAAATTATACACATGTTCTTGAGATTGAGGGGAGTCTAAGAGAACAGTTAGTTATACAGTTTAATGCTATTTACAAAGTCAGTTTTACATTTTAAGATACAAAGAATGAGGCTTTTATTTCTGCTTTTTATGTCAGACAGAATGCATCATACTCTTATGCACTGTATTTTTAGATTATACTATTTTCCAAATTCTTACTTATGCATGAACATGCCCTCTACACTTCTAACTTGATAATAAGCTGTAATATTTATGCTTCAAAGAGTAGATTGTCCTTAGTTTGTATCATGGACTCGATAGTCTGTGTCATGAACTTGTAGAGAATGTTAGCATAGCAGGTCCCAAAAACAATAACCAAAAAGCCCCATAAGTGGAAGGATCCGTCAACCTTTGGTTTGTAAAAACATGATGGGCAGACAAAGAGGCTTAATAAAATAAAACGATTTATTTAACGCAAATGCTGTGTAGCATAAGGAAGGTCAGATAAGCACAAAAGGCACAGAAGGAGTCGCCTTCCTAAAAATAGGCAACTCCCAATAGACAAAGAGATAAAGGTCAACAACAGAGCAAAGAGGTCAAAAAATCCAGATAATCCAGAAAGCACAAAAATAATCACAGTGCCAGTGCATGCAAAGTACTGCAAGGGACTGTAGGTTTTTCGTAGCCTTTATAGGGCTAAGGACAGTCGCTTGATTGTGATAGGCTGGCAGCCCCACCTATTGGGGCACCACTCACAAAAAACATGGAACATAGAACTAAATTATCAACATTATTTACATAAACAAAAGAATTAAAACAAACAGAAACGACATAAAAACGGAATTTGACCCACAGCCAGTTGGGTAGTTTCTTCAGTCCGTCAATTATATGCTCCCATTTTTTTGTAGAGTGATACAGCCAGGCCACAGCCTTCCCGTAGCTGCACTAGTTGCAAAGCAGAAGGAGACCCTGGATTTGGCACCATTCCATCAAACTTTACACACACACAATGATAGTGAAGTCACCAGTTAATGTATCGGGCGTGTCATTGAAATATGGAAATAAAATTGGGGACCTGTAGAATCCCTGTATGGACCAAGAGAAGAAAATTACACAGAATAGCCTTTCAAACACAGTTCCCTGAAGCTGTGTAAGTAATGCACTGATTGCAAACTCTGTTTTAGCATAAATGGGTATGCAAAGCAAATTGCTGAACAATTAAATTGAGCTTTCATTGTTTTATTACTTCTGTGTTCACATCATTTAGATTCAAATTTTTTTTCTTAATCCACCTTCTCTTTTTTTCCCCTTTTAGCATCTGGCACTAGGTAAAAGCTGCCTTAAATGAGATATCATTCCATACAATGGTGCAGACAGACACCTCTGAACACTTGATTACATCAGGGTCTCACTGATTTCACTGTATGACTTTAGGTGATGATAGCAAATTTGAAGAAATGTTGACACACAATACAATGCAATACCAACAAACAGACTAATCACTGGTCTAATCACTATAAACTGTATATACTATGTGATATGTCATAGTGCTGCCTCTGACATATAAATGTGTACTTCTTAGCTATAGAATGGTTATGTATTATAGCTACATACAATTCTAATGTGTTTTTCTAAACTATTCAATATAGCAGCACAAAAATCAGGATATGTTTACATTAAAATTTAAATTAGGGTTTCCTCCCTTATCCTACTATTGAAATAGGTAGGTTTAGAAATTTAATGAAATGCATTTACTGGAAAGCAAATTACTTAAAGAGATCAACGCTTACTCCAACCAGAACTATATAATTTTGCATCCTTTTATCTATCACTTTACTAAACTTACTTTATCCAGCATTGGATTGCAGGAATAGACTACTTTTTTCTGTAAATGTGCAAATGTAAAACACATACTTCTTTCTGCAGTCATACAGCAGTGATTTGGTAAACCAATGTTAACCTCTCTCAGTATCACCCAGAAGGCTTGATCCCCATTGTGTATTTTAAAAAGATAGAAACAGAGGCAGCCAAACATTTCACACAATTTTCTTTCTGCTCTTAATAGTGATTGCAGGCTTTGCCTCTATGCATAAAAATCATGTGCTGCATGATTGGAAGAACATCCCGCAGTCCAAGAGTAAATAATGATTCCTCTTCCAGGGAGCAGGCGATGTGACCCCTGGCAAGTTGCAAAATATAAAAGCAAGCTGAGTGGTATGTTTTCTCATTTACTCTGTTTTCTTGCACCAGTAGTGCTTAGGAGAAAATATCATGGCATCACTAAACCTCTTTCACATAAACAACAAAATGTATTTTACTGTCTTTTGCTGAATTCTTTAGTCAGGCTTCATCAAACAAAAAAAAGGAATCCATCAAGAGTAATTAAAACACCAATTATCTTTAGTGTAATTAAAACAGAAAAATTATTACAACAGAAAAGATGAGCAAGAAATGTAGAAACAACGTTTGTTTTGCTACTCAATGATTCAAATAACTTTTGATTTCATTAAGTTATAAGATGGTTAAGCATCCCATTCTTATTTAAAAGTGTTCAATTAAATTTAGTCTTGTCTAGTGCTCTTCTCAGCAGGATCATTGCACATGCTGAGATTTACATATATAACATAAAAACAATAAAAATACAAAAATTCCATTCAACATATATAAGCAGTACAATTATACAGAACACACTTATACCTAAGCATATAAGTCATGTAATTTTTAAAGCAATACATGCATAACACATTGTAATAGACCACATGGGTTGTCATGCATCCCTGCTGAAATGGATGGTCCCTTACCTGACCAGGAGGTCTTTTTAATTGAAGGCTGTGGGTGGATGGGCATCCCGACCAGGTTGGTTAGTGATACCTTTCCTGGTCAGTAGGCTGTTATAATAGGTGGATGGGGGAGACTGCTTCCCCAGTATACTGTGTGGCAACATCAGTCTGATGTGCATCCCGTTTAGGGAGTTTTGGAGTTCTTGATTGCTGCTAGAGGGTGCTGCTGGAGGGAAGCTCTCCTGTCTTGTCAGCTTCCACCTGACAAGAAAGTGCTTCCAGGTACAATGTGATAGTACCAGAAGTATTCCTGAGTCCGTTATAAAGAAGGCTGTTCCGTTTCACCTGGAGAGTTGCTGTTGGGAGAGGAGCTGGCCAACACTCACCTAGGAGGAGTGGAAGGAGTATAAAGGTATAATGAACGTTAGTTGGGAGTATTTTCAAGGCATTTGTAAATATTAAACAATTTTATTTGAACCCTGACTATGTTGTGTCAAGTTGTAAAGTTGTGTCAGGGGTTTGTGGTGCTGGACCCCTCCCCCAGTGGTCACAACATATATAAACACATTTCTTCTCAAAACTGTATATTACCACTGTATCTAAAGATTGTTATAATTGCTGTTATTTATCTGAGAAATACAATCTGAAATGCCGAGTCTGGTATCACTTCCTTCCAGAATTTGAATCCTAGCCGGGCTGCAGTCTGTGCAGAGTTTTCAAGTTCTCTCCATGTTTGTACGGGCTTTCCCCACAAATCCAAATACATGCATATCAATGTAATTGGAAATTCTGTATTGGCCCCAAAGGAGTAAGTGAGGACGTGTGCATGCATGAATATACCTAAATAATAGACAGGCAAAGGTTGGTTTATTTCATGCAACTAGACCTTCTGGGATAAGCTTTGGTCTTCCCAGTGGCCCTGATCTGGATTAACTGAGTTTGGTAAGATAGCTTGCTAAAATGTATTGTTTCTTTGGCTAAAATGTATTATTTTTTTCTATGACTATATGTCCACAAACATACTTGCTTATAAATACAGTGAGACATCCAACACATACAAGCAAACTAGAACTGTGTAATTGGGGAATAGAAGCTGGCGCCAGGCTCTGTCTGTTTATGTATTCAGTGTTTCCTCCTCTCAAATAGCTGAAGGGGGTTTGTGGGGGCATGCCAGGAGGATGGTGGGGGTGTATAAAATTCTCATTGGCAATGCTGCAGACATTCAGAGGCTTAGCTATACCTGACTGAAAACGTTTGTTACCTTGAAGATAATAATTAAGGATAAGATTATGCTTTGCTTATTATGTATTAGAAATATGAAATATACAGTATGCAAGCAATGCTAGATAAAGTAAAAACGTTTAATACCTTTTAATTTTAAATCAAAATAAGAACACTAAAAATACATCTATTAACAAAATTTAATTAAAAATTGGCTAATGATAGTTCCTGGTCTTCATTAAACAGCTTATAGTATAGGGACTACATAAAACATGTATTTACTGTTCCAAATGTGAACAGAAACATTTCTACTTTTGAAATTTAGCACTTGATGTGACAAGGATGGATAGGATTAGAAATGAATACATTAGAGGGTCAGCTCAAGTTGGACGGTTGGGAGATAAAGTCAGAGAGGCGAGATTGCATTGGATTGGACACGTGCAGAGAAGTGATGCTGAGTATATTGGGAGAAGGATGTTAAGGATAGAGCTGCCAGGTACGAAGAAAAAGGGAAGGCCTAAGAGGAGGTTTATGGATGTGGTGAGAGAGAACATGCAGGTGATGGGTGTAACAGAGCAAGATGCAGAGGACAGAAAGATATGGAAGAAGATGATCCGCTGTGGCAACCCCTAACGGGAGCAGCCGAAAGAAGAAGAAGAAGCTTTGATCTCTTGGTGTTGTCGTCGACTGAGAGAACACACTGTCCACAAAAGAAATGTTGGTGGACCAACCGGGTCACCCCTATTAATATCTACAGTGTCCAAAAATAAACAGGTGCTTAACAACCATATAGAATAACAACAAAATGTAAAATTAGTGCACAATTAGAGATATTCAAGGTGGTTCAGATGGGAGCTCCGTTCTGCAGTTTGCTTTTTCCAAATGAGATGACCCCTGCCAAGAGTATCTTAGCTTTATAGTGGACGAGCCAGAAGGGTCAGAGTCAGCTGCTCTCAATGGGCAGTTTTTCAGGGTTGTGGGAGAAAGATGACATGGTACCATCAGTGATAGTGCCCTATCGTGTCCTGGAGTGGTAGTGACATGTGAACCTCAGATGCACATGCATGACAGTACATATCTCTTCTTGTATTTTAATTATATATAAAAAAAAGTATTAGACTTGCTTGTTATGCTATTTGATACCCCCAAACGGGGCAACTACTGCTTTTGTTCTACTGCTGTGGACATTGCACACTAGTTTTATACTCGTGTTAGATGGTGTGACAATAAAGTAACTTGAGTATGCATGACAGTGGATGTGTATGTCTTGCAATGAATTGGTACCCCTCCTTGTGCTTGATGATGCTGGCATAACCTTTGGTGTCACATGAACCTAGACTGGATAAGTGGTTACAAAGCATTTATGGAATAGAGGAATATTTGTTCAGTAGACAATATAAATGGTGCAACGGTTTATTCCTTTGCCTTAAAAAGACCTGAGCTCTGTTACTAGTTTGGTTAAATATGTATGGAGACTGCAAATACACTACTTTCCATGTCTAGGTGAATTTTATCTTCACAGTACTTACTCTCTTTTCTTATAACACCACTATTAGAAGCCTTACATGGAATATGTATGTGCTGTTGGTTACTGTTTTGTGTATTGTACATGCAGAAGTGCAGCACTCTAAACTTGACTATAAGATATGGAAAAATATTCAGGCTCCTTCATTTTTTTCACATTTTGTTATGTTCTAGCCCTATGGTATAATGGTTTCTTTTTCCCCTTATCAGTCAACATGCAATACTCCAGAATGACAAAGTGAAAACTAGATTATGCTATTTTCCAAATTCTTACTTATGCATGAACATGACCTCTACACTTCTAACTTGATAATAAGCTGTAATATTTATACTTCAAAGAGTAGATTGTCCTTAGTTTGTATCATGGACTCGATAGTCTGTGTCATGAACTTGTAGAGAATGTTAGCATAGCAGGTCCCAAAAACAATAACCAAAAAGCCCCATAAGTGGAAGGATCCGTCAACCTTTGGTTTGTAAAAACATGATGGGCAGACAAAGAGGCTTAATAAAATAAAACGATTTATTTAACGTAAATGCTGTGTAGCATAAGGAAGGTCAGATAAGCACAAAAGGCACAGAAGGAGTCGCCTTCCTAAAAATAGGCAACTCCCAATACACAAAGAGATAAAGGTCAACAACAGAGCAAAGAGGTCAAAAAATCCAGATAATCCAGAAAGCACAATAATAATCACAGTGCCAGTGCATGCAAAGTACTGCAAGGGACTGTAGGTTTTTCATAACCTTTATAGGGCTAAGGACAGTCCCTTGATGGTGATAGGCTGGCAGCCCCACCTATTGGGGCACCACTCACAAAAAACATGTGTGTTTATACTCATGTTAGATGGTGTGACAATAAAGTAACTTGAGTATGCATGAGAGTGGATGTGTATGTCTTGCAATGAATTGGTACCCCTCATTGTGCTTGATGATGCTGACATAACCTTTGGTATCACATGAACCTAGACTGGATAAGTGGTTACAAAGCATTTATGGAATAGAGGAATAAACTTGACTATAAGATATGGAAAAATATTTAGGCTCCTTCAGTTTTTTCACATTTTGTTATGTTCTAGCCCTATGGTATAATGGTTTCTTTTTCCCCTTATCAGTCAACATGCAATACCCCAGAATGACAAAGTGAAAACGGGATTTTAGAAATTTTTGCAAATGTAAAAAAAAAAATTGAACACTGCATAGGGATATGCATATAGAGCCTTTACTCTGTACTTAGTTGAAGCCCCTTTGACAATGATTACAGCCTGGAGTCTTCTTAGTTTCAATGCCTCAAGCCTCACGCACCTGGATTTGGAGATTCTCTGCCATTCTTCTGTGTAGATCCTCCCAGGTTTTGTCAGGTTGGATGGAGGCTCACAGTGGACAGCAATTTTTAGATCTATACAGAAATGTTTGATTTGGTTCAACTCCCAGCTGTGTGGGCCACTCAAGAAAATTCACCCTAAGCTACTCCTGTGTTGTCTTTGTTTTGTGCTTAGGGTCATTGTCCTGTTGGAAATTGAACCTTCGGCCAGAGGTATGGAGCGCTCCAGAACAGATTTTTATTAAGGTTTAGGTATCAAGTTATACTGAGGGTGACTTTACAGGATTACAATGTCTGAGCCATGCTTAGATTTTTGGTTAGTGCAGTTTGCAAGCCCTTTGAGAGTTTGGGTTGGATTCCTCTGGGGAAACCATTTTCTTCCAACAGTCTAAGGACTAGTATGGACTTTAAATTGTCCCAATGTAATCATGATTGTATTAGCGTTATTATGAACAAGCATCACATCAAGAAGATCGTTCCTGCAAACTGCATTCTGCTTAGGCTGAAGCTCTCCATAAAGCTGTTCAAATTAAACAAGGTAGAATGTTGATAATATTAAATAAGTAATATTATTTTCTACTAAATTGATTGGCACTTTTAATTTTTTTGTTTTGTATAATAATGACTCATTTTATTATTCCATTGTTCTTCTTTTCTTAGATATTTTATGCTTGTTTAATGCACTCTTCTGCTTTTTAACATTGCTTATTTCAGTCTTTTCAGATTACTTGTTTAGCCTGATGATTGAACTCAGGGATTCTTCAGTGTAAAGCAGAACATTCCACTGTTTCCTTTCACTGAACAAAATGTGTGCTCTGTTCCTCTGATTGTAAAGTGAAATTCGTCTGACCTCCTTGTTTGCTCATTACTGTGTGCAAGCTGCGTAAATACAAAGCATCAGTCGCTTCACTACTTTGACAGCATCTAGAAAAAAAATTCTCTCTCTTACTGAGTCCTCAGAAATTGATCAACGGAAAGGAGCACTGTGGGCATTTAGACACCAAAAATGGAAGAATATAAAGGACCACTCTTGTAGTTCATAGACAGAAATGATTTGCAATCAGTGTAGGTCATAGTTATGGCTGAAGTGGACACTTAAAAGCTGAAGAGTTTCATTTACCTTTACCTAACCAGACTTTATGTTATACTATAAGTGAGCTACAATTTCTATAGTACTGAATTTTTTGTATTTCTAAATAAATGGGTATCTTCATGACTCTAGAAGATATCTATCTTCTGATCCCTGTTATTTCATTATAGTACTGTTGTAAATAGATAGCCAACTACCTTGTCGCTTTGTGTACAGGATTCAGAATAACCATGGAGAGCACATGCAAAAGCATTCCCACAGTTATAGTCATCAATTAATATAGTATTAATATTTATAGAATATTTCAGGAAAACTAAAAAAACATAGAAAAATCAGCTAGATATAGGAAGATCATGGAAAAATCAAGCAGTCAAGAACCAAGTTGAAAATTTAAACCCAAGTCAACAGAGCCAGGAGACGACAGCATTAAAAATCGTGCCAGTGTAAGATCAAACCATGGATGCTAAATCTATTCCAAAATTCACACTTGGTGCACAAGTGCACCGTTTGATAGACTTGTGTCCCATTCAGGACTGGCTTTTGTCTTTGATCTAATGCTGCTGGGATAGATTCTAGTAGTGCCTCTTCATGATCCTTACAGATAGGCATAATAAATTTGATGTATAGATTTTTTAAATGTATTTCTTTGGAAAATATATTGTTTGCCCTGTAGTTAAGATATAGCGGGTTGGATAATGGATGGATGGAATATATTGTTTGTGACAAAAGTGAAGCAATTCAAAATAAAATGTAATGCAAAATATAAAAAAAAAACACCAGACATTGCTACCAGCATCTTGCAGCAGCAAATTTAATATCACTCTTCATATAGTACATCAGTTAAGTTGTGTAGTGGTTAACAGGAAGCAGAGTGTTGCCTTGTTTGTCTTATCCCATCTTCTGGACTGTGATGAAGCAACCCTAAGTAACATCATGTAATGACAGCAAAAAAACAAGGGTAAGGAATACATGATTTATGTTTTCAATTAAATAAAATAGAGTTATGCATTTTAATACATTCATATTTATCATGGTGCTGGTGTTGGTCCGACATGCAAGTAAGAATTCTATGAACACATTACATTACTACTACTACTACTATTACTAATACTATAATCTAACATTCTCATGTTCTCTCACCTACTTAAAACAATTAAGAGCACCAGTCCACTGCAAGGCCTAATTTTGCGGCCACCCACAATTTCACTCACTCATTTGGGACCAATTAGAATTGAAGCTTACCATAATGTACATGTTTTGGTATATGGAGCGAGAAGAACCCATGTGGAAATGAAAAGAATGTACAAACTCTACCCAGACAGCAATGAAGCACAAGATTTAAACCTAGGATTCTGCACTGATTAGGGCGGCACTACCAATAAAATTATCAAAATGTCATCCTGCCTTCTTTCTGTTGACCCTAAATATTTTAATATATTCACAAGATGAGGAAATAATAACTCCGTATCAGAAAAAGAAATGACTACATATATAGGGGTGCAGAGTCAGCTAGTTTCTCCAGGCTTAGAATATTCCACTCAGTGCTTTGAAACACAAGAAGCAAATAAAAAAGAGAAAGAAATTTGAGACACTGGTTAAAAATGAGATTTTACCAAATGGTGTTATGACAGAATTTGCATGTGTTTATGGCACAAACAGAACAGTTTGAATTAAATATTTCTTGTGCAAAACAGGAAAATATGAAATGTAAAAAGAAGGTTAGTGACCAGATGAAGATACAATAGTCAGCACATTGTTTTTCATTTTAATTTTCATATTGAAGTACTTCACACCTGTTTTGTAATTTTTGATTTCTGAGAGGTAAGCTGTACACTAGTGCACCATGAGACAACAGAAGGCAAGGGCAAGAGCAAAAAGGAGTAGCCATCCAGAAGCTATCACGCTGCCAGGAGGTAAGAAATCCTGTATGTGCATAGGGTCCCCTGGGGTATCACTTTAACAGATGAGTCATACAGGACTGGCAGCATGCCAGGTTTATCCCGTCCCAAGCTGTTTGCTGGCAACACAGAATCCAGGGAGGGAGATAATGGATCTCTGCTTTATATATAGAAGGGTATGCAATCCAAGGAGAGTTATGGGTGCATGACAATTTAAATCAAGACTCTGGGATGTACAGGAACCACTGACTACCAGATCTCATTATGGCCTGGTGCACCTAGGACTTTATAGGGCCAACCTTGAACCTCAGATTTTGGAGTGGAGGTAGTGCAAACATTTCTTGGCAGAGAGATAATGCAACCAGAAAATGAGAGTGGGAATTAGCTGGCGGTGCAAAGCATCCCTTCTCACAGACTGATAGTAAATAATTGGACTTTAGTTTATATCATACTCTCTATTACTCCTTTTGTTTATTAATCTACATATTGTTATATAATATTTATAGGGATAAACTCTATTATTATATTCATCCATCACTTATCAGAACCCCCCTCCCCCAAGGGTTAAGTGGTGGTAGAGCCTATTCTGGCAGAATGGAATGGCAGAAATCAGGTTATTTTTTTAGCCTGTGCTCTTATAGTTTCATATTGTGCCTTGTTTATGATAAATTAGATACTAGGATTAGTCCATGCTAGGGTCATAGGGGACAGAGGCCTATATTAGTAGGATTATGTACAGTGTAAGAACCAGTCAACATAGGGCATAGTAATGCACACACCCACATTCACACTGGGGACAATTTAAAGTCACCTATTGACCTAGCATGCATATCTTCGGATTGGGGAAGAACAATTGGAGTAAATAACCTTCTTGATAAAGTGACTAACAATTTTAAATGCAATTCAGTACATTTGTGAATTTTAAATACGAGGATATTCACAATGCTGTGGTTAAATGGATTCATATATATATATATATTGTGATGGGTGGCCGGCTAAATATTCCGGCCCACACCTCCAGGCCGCCAGGTGGAGCCCTCCCAACAGCATGGAGGTTCCCCGAATTCCAGCAGGGCCTTATGGACCTTGTAGTTTGTATACACAGCCCTGCTGGATACCTTGGGGACCACCGGGAGTCGCTGTAGGGAGACTGTCGGACTCTTACGTGCCCTATAACCCGGAAGTGCGTCATGATCACATGACAAGAAGAAACGACGTGCTTCTGGGTTGAAAAAAATGGACTTTTACCCTGACCCGGAAGTAATGAGAACTTGTGGATTGTGGGACAGGAACACTTCCGGGTCGGGGAATATAAAAGGACCATGGGAAAGCCCATGGAAAGGATTGTTTATTGATTGGATTATTGTTTATTAATTATATGAGTATTGTGGAGTGTAGGTGCTTTGTGCACGTTAGATATAATAATAAATTTTCATCTTTGGATTTTACCTGGTGTCTGATGTGTGGTCTGAGGGTTCGAGGGGTCACGGAGACCTTAATCTGTCACAATATATACATATATAGGTTGGGTATTGTCATATGTATAGAATAGAGTGACATTCTGACTTGCATGTGCTAATCACCATGCAACACATCCTCACAATCAGCATTACTGAGTGAAAAATTAGCAATAAAATAAAACTAATTCAGTTTCACCTCCAGTACAATCTGTGCCATTCAGACAAGAATAAAGGTGTTTTAGTTCCAGTCTGGAAATGTTTTCATGCATTAATTCTCCATTCTCCTGTCATTTAGCATTTAAATAAAGATCTCCTGTGAAAAAAAGAAGTATGTATATCCTCAACTAGCATAAGGCAGTTGCTAGGTAACAACAGAGGTGGGGTTGGCAGCGATGACTCCCAATGTAGTGGATGGGCATTGTTTGGTTACTTCCATGGTCCCTCTGAAGGATGGCACAGCCACAAAAGTACTTTTATGCAAGTTTTTGCAGAAACTGTCAAAACAGAAAAAAGATAATAAACATCCAGAACATTTTCTTAACCGATTCCCTACACTGTCTGCCCCTACTCACAATAATAGTGAAATATGTTGTCTTTTCAGTCTTACATATCTTTGTTTTTCACTCTCTCTTTAGACTTCTTCTTCATCTTATAGTGGTTGACAGAGTAATGTAAGGTGCATTACTATCATTTTTTGAGCTAGAGTGTGGTGCAAGATACAGAAAAAAACAAAACTCTAATATCTTATATATAAATGTTTACGCATGGAAGTGTGTGTGTCTTTCTGGCCCGGAGTGAGAGGTGGAGTCGGGGTAAGGGCTCTGCCTCCGAGGAAACAGAAAACTTGTTTAGCCGCTAATAACACAAGCGTGGCCAGCACATCAGCAAAACAAAACCTCAGAAGAAAGACAAAATTGCTTAGCTGCTAACATCAGCAAAACGGTATCCCTTTTACTTTTCTTGCCGCCACTAATGCACAAGCGATGTGAGCACGTCGGCAAAACGAATCCTCATAGGAAAGAGATGCCCAGAGTAGTTCCTTTCAATTACCTGACATCCCTACGTTTCAATTTTTTTTCTGACCATTTCAATAGTTTCTAGGACCCTGGGCTTTTTATAGCACGGGCCTACACAGCTAAGTTATATTAGAAAGCTCAATCTGTTTCAAAAGGTCAAATAGACACACATGTATTCTGTGATGGCAAGTCCTTTTTAATACACTTTCTAGAGACATCTGTGTAACTCCTAACTCCTTCCCCATAGCAATAAAGTATCTTTATCAGACCTCATGTGACCTATAGTCAAATTAAACATGCAGTACAGTCTCTGACTTGTTGCACTTTATGCTGTAACTTGTCTCATGTTTATTCATTTGAAATAATGTGTTATTTAATCCAGAGTGTCCAATTCTGAGCTTTGTCAGTATTATTCTTCCCTCCTATGATCCCCACCTAACCACGTATTTCCCACCTTATTTGGGATGTTAAACAGGTGACTTCTTTTTTCTTTTC
The DNA here is from genome assembly GCF_900747795.2 of Erpetoichthys calabaricus. Lineage (NCBI taxonomy): Eukaryota > Metazoa > Chordata > Cladistia > Polypteriformes > Polypteridae > Erpetoichthys > Erpetoichthys calabaricus. The sequence continues at coordinate 105,793,385 of NC_041396.2, read as the reverse complement.
ATTCCAATATTAATGCCAGATGTTCCTAATGGATTTCTTAATTACAGATTTTGAATCCCCTCTTTCTAAAGGCACCGTAACATCAATGACTTTACTTTTCAGAGACTGTTTTGAAAGAAGATCAGCAATCTTATTTCCTTCCACACCCACATGAGCTGAAACCCATAAGAAATGCACACAAACCCAATAACCTTGCAGTCTCCACAATCGTTGCCCATTGTCCAAAAAAAATCTGGCAATTCTTCAGATCTACCAAATTTAAAACTACTCCAAGCTGATAATAAATCAGAACATATTAAGACTAAATCTGGACGTACATCTTCATCACAACATAAACCTAACACAATAGCAATCTTTATTCCATCCTTTCCACAACCAACATGTATTAAAGTTGTTGCCAGCATCTCAGTGTATACTATTCACTTGTCGAAAGAAGTCCTGGAGGTAATACTGGCCTGACTCTTTAGTAGGAATAAGTGATTGGGTTTGTGCTTAAACATCATATGAATGATCTCATTTTTGAGGCTTTTTGTGCTGACAATAAATTCATCTGCACCCACTGCTGTTTGTAGACAATTCATTGTCAAGTGTTTCTTGGTTACATATTGAGTTTTAGAACTTAATGCTAGTTACATATTGAGTTTTAGAACTTTTCTTAAGTTTCTTATTTGTCTTTCTGAGGGTATGTCAAGTTAAAATGTCTTTTTATCATCTTTTAAGTACAGTAGCATTTTTTTTTAAGTTGGGAAACCATACCACAGCCTTTTCAAGTGTAGTCGCTCACTCTTTCCATTGTAGGACTTTGTGGAGTCTGAGCTTATCCCAGCAACATCAGGGGCAAAGTCGTGACAAAATCAGATTGGGATGCTATTCCATTGCAGGGCACACTGTCTTATTTCCACATACCAGGCTTCTTTACATCTTTATGATGTGAGAGGAAAGTGCAGTAATCTGATAAAACTCAATGGACATGTGAAGATGGCAAGTACATTCAAAGCACTACAGAGACAACTACTTGATATGTAAACATGGTCCCCAAGACTGGCGAGAGAAACATTCATGTCTGTGCCAGCCTATTTAATAAATTTTACAGTGCATATTGCATCCTAAATGAACTGGATGGTAATGTGTTTTTGTCCATTCACAAATGACAAGAGTACAGCTAAAATGGAAACAAAAAACTACATTTGAAGGCAATCAGAGTTTGTGTCCCTATAGGGTGGTCCAGATCTAATTATGCAATTTTCATTACGCTATAACTTATTAAGTTTATTACATAGAGAATTCACAGCACCTGCACATAGAGATTTCACTTAAAGTTCTTTTTGTTGCCGATAGATGGCAGCACCTGCCCTGCATTCCAAAATGGCGGGGAGACGGTTGTCAGTCGAACAGTTGCATAATTAGATCTGGACCACCCTGTATTATTCATCAGTCATCAATCAGTCAGTCATTGTCCAACCTGCTATATCCTAACACAGGGTCATGGGGGCAGGGCACCAGCCCACCGCTGGGCACACACACACACACATACACCAAGCACACACTAGGGACAGTTTAGGATCACCAATGCACCTAACCTGCATGTCTTTGGACTGTGGGAGGAAACCCACGCAGACCTGGGGAGAACATGCAAACTCCACGCAGGGAGGACCCGGGAAGCAAACCCGGGTCTCCTAACTGCGAGACAGTAGCTCTATCACTGCGCCACCATGCCACACCTCCCTATATTATTATAGTGGCTAATGACTTATAGCCTTTTAAATAGATAAGTAACATAAAGATCTGTTTACAGCCTCCACTTAACTGTTGATCAAAAAGACTAAATGAATTAGTGTAACTCCTTTTTGTTTGTTTTTCTTTTCTGCTTGAGATACTCAGCTCCCCTTGTTAACTTTTTGTCCATTGGCCATAGTAAACTGAAACTTTGTATTACTAATCTGGTTTTTACCTTGGGTTGGATATCAACTACGTTATGCCCTGCAATTTCAACACAATAAGTCATAAAAGCTTTTGGCACTCTGCCAGAAACTAGAAAATAACTAAAATATCTTATAGGAAATAAAAAAAGTTGCTTAGCAGTTAACTTGACTTATAGCTTGTGCAGACGAGATGACCTATAATCTCACTGGCTTAGAGTATGTATAGCTTAGAAGAGAACAGGTTTGTAGAGTAAGATTTAAAAGAAGAATATGATTTTACAATGTCACACTACCTGCCGGTAAAAAACTTGAATGCATATTGGAGAACAGAAGATGGTTTTAATTGTCTCTGTGTAATGCACTTAATTTCTCTACGTTGTATATGGTGAGCATATTCTCAGAACCTGTCTATTTAATATGCTTCGGAGTAGATGACATACATTGTCTAGCTAGCAATGATTTTTACTCTTTAATTGCATTACTTCATTCCGACTAGTCCTTAGGTCAATAGGAAACTTAACATTGTACAAGGCTACAAATGTTTGCTGTGAAGTTGCCCATTCAGTTGTTAGTTTATAATCTGCTAAAGGGTGTGTATGATACGTGCCTTCTGTCACCCTGCCAGTGCTTCACAATGCATCTTTAGTGTGTGAAACAAAGAGAAACATTGGCTAATTGTTCTGCTGTCAGGAGGTGGACTGTGTGTGGCTCAGGACAACAGCTCTGTTCTACTTTTTACAAAGCAGCTTCCGTTCACCACTTCATAACAATTGGATTATTCAAATATATATTAATCAGAGTGTGTTCCGCTGTTGCTAAATGCTAATGCTGAATTAGTTAGATGGAGGGGAGTAGGTCACTTCCTTCATTCCAGAAAGGATGCAACCAACTTGATCTTTAGATAATTGGTTAAAATTATGAAAATTGTAGAAATGGGGACTGTGTTTGAAAGTTAGGTCATCGTGATTTACTTCATTCTGTAGATAATCACAGAACCTGGATAGAGGCTGCATACTTTTTACCTTCCCATGAGATTTTAGTCCTTGTTCTGAATACAAAAAGAAAACAATTTATTGTATTTCCTGTAATAGTTTAGGTTACTTTGTAAAAGAATGACAGTTGCCCTTAAATACCGGATCCTTTTTTCTAGGAGAAGGGAGATTTTACAATTAATAATTTTTCTTTATGGAAAAGCCACAAGCTGTGCATAATGTTACTGTGCTTGGTAATCGTTTTTGTATTCCTTTTCCTGATTCCTGTGAAGCTTGAAATTTGAGTTTATTATCATACTTTTAAATGGTTTGACCCTAAGAGATTATCTTATTTATTATTCATGGTGTGAGCAAATTTGTGCACACTACATGAGAATGAATTCAGAACATTAAAGAATAGAATAATGATGATACCTGGCCCTATCCCTGTAAACATTTCTACGCACTTTTATTTCTTTGGGTTGATTTATTTACTTCCTTATATACTGTACATTAAAAGGCACACTTTATCCTGTCACTTAGAAATGAAAGTGTTTATCCCAGTGGAAAAAAGAGTAATAATCTTTGATGTTATTTTTTAATACAAAAAGAACAATGTTTGTTTGCAGCAGGCAATGTGACATTCAATATTTTTTAACATTTTAATAATTACCCTGTACATGTGTACAGACCTGAAAATATTTAGTCAATTCATCGAATTCTTGGATAAGGTTTTTCTATTATAGCATCAGGGAAAGCCAGAGGTGTTAATATTTGCATTAGGCACAAGGTACACTGCAAAAAATGAAATCTAAACAAGTAAAAAGTATTTATATCATGACATTAAATCTTGTTTCCCTTATTGTAAGAATTATTGACTTATCAAAAAATTTGTATTTAAGATTACTTGGCTTACTTTAAGAAATCTTATCAAGTAAATTTGACTTACGCTGTTGGCAGATTTTTTGCTAAATAAAAGCAAAAAAATTCCTATTTAAAGTTATTTTATCTAGTTTTTGCATTGGAATGAACTTGGATATAACGTCATTCAATCTAAAGTCACACTTAACTCTTAGAGGGTAAATTTGGTATGTTTCAAGTTGAAGCTATTTCTTTACAATTATTGTCTGTATTAATTTGTTTTGAATTTAGGCATTTATAAAATAAACTTTAATAATTCATTGTCTGTTCTCACAGTTTACAATGGGGATGAAGGGTACTAGGGACCATAGGTTAAAGAAAAAGCCTTAAAACTTACCAGATATGTCAACCTTAAAGTAGCAAAGGTTTTGATTTAAGAAAACATGTCTTCCCTGCTTATGAGGCATCCTTGTAATTACAAAATAATTATTTTATCACAAATTTTTGGAAATATTTTTCTTGAGGTAGGAATATTTTTCCTGTTTGCTTGTCTGCTCACATCCGCCATCATGTGTGGAATTTAGACGTAAGTAAGGGACTTGATCAGTACAAAACTAAACACATGTCTGAAGCTGTTTAGAGCAATTTTGTCTTTCAAGAAAAGTTTTGGAAATGTGCATATCTAGGATGTGAACCTAAACTTAAATAATACAGAAACTCTTCCGTATGCTACTTATGTCTGTGTAGGTTTTCTTCAGGTAGTCTGGTTTTCCATGCACTCCATGATGGTGAGCACCTTGGTCTGACTGGTAAGTTGATACTAGGTCTATGTGTGTCATATTGCGGGTCTGAGGGATTATTCCTAGTAAACGACTGGTGCCCCATTAATTTCTTGATTACTTTCTGCACCTGACGTTTACAAAATAGGCTCTTGCTTCACATGGCCTTGTATTGGAATAAGTGGGTTTGGAAAATGTAAGAATGAATGAATGAATAATTCTGTTTAACATGAATTTACAGTAAATCTGTATATTTCAAAGTGAACATAGGCAGTGTTGGTCACTCAGTTTTTGCAATCCTAAATCAAGCAGTCTTATTATTTTTTACATCACCTTAAAAGTGACCATCATCTTAATCAGCTTTGCAGCACAATGATTCCAGAGATGTGTATTATTTTAATCAGTGAATAAGCATGGTTTCAGGTTTTGTTTACTGAATGTTCTTTTTACATTATTATATTTGCCTGATTATTTATTTAAAGATCTGTTCTATTCACCTTCTTATTTACATGTTGGATATTGAATGTTGCATTCCGATGATAACAATAAAACATCTGACTAGTTGCTACTGCTGCTAGGACACAGGCATTAATGCAACAAAAGCTTCCACATCTGATGTCCTATTGGCCATTTCATTGAGACATTGTAAAGAACTGCATGTATAAACCATATGAATTTTGTTTCAAGGAGAACAGTAAATAACTGCAAGAAAGAGGTTGTTTTAAGTCCACTTGAAAAATAAATTAGGAACCAGCACTAAAGTACAACCCCAAGCTCAACACAAGATTCAAAAAAGGCAATATTGTCTCTTTTAAATACTCATTCTAACAATTATGAAAATATTCTACATGATATTCTGTAATTTAAAATGTGAAATAAATCATAAAATATATATTCAGCATATTCTTCTAATGGTTACTATAGTACTACAGCCTTATGCCTTTATTAAATCAAGATCAATTCACAACCCATGTCTGTAGAGATCTCCCTGTCTCTAAATAGACCTCCTCTCACATCTTAAAGACAAGCACATTAGGTTAATTTACAACCTTAATTTGAGCTGATGTACTTAAGTGTGTCCTGAAACGTACTGGTTCCCTGCCCAGGGTTGATGTCTGCCTTTCATCTAATACTGCTGGAACAGACTCTGGCTTTCAGCAACTGTGTTTTGGACCATAGACATTAACAAAGTGAATCGGTGGATGGAGAGATGATTAGTTATTTTTCAGGACTCTCCTATTTGGGTGTAAACTAGGTATTAGGGAAGACAGCTGGGTAAGAAATATAAATTGCAATACTTCTACATTTCCATCTAAAATGTCTCCAATTACATCTCACATTAGTGCTACCTGGAAGAAGTTTTGAGTGTGACTTTATTGTCCTGCCTCTTCAGGAAAGCATGTCCACATTTTTAAAAGAACATATATTTCACTTATTTCTTTTTTATTAATTTTTTTGTAGTTACAAATAATACTGTGATATGAAACAATGTCCGTTTTACTGTGTTTTTTATGTCTAGGTCTGATCTTGGCTATGTATATGTGTGTAATGCCAACATATTTAAGTTGGACAAACCAAGCATCTAGTATAACAAATCACTTTGTACATGCTTTTTGTTTGAGTGTTATTACTTTACCCCTGCTATATAATGCTCAATCTAATGATATTTTGGACTGGATTAACACACAAATAAAAGCAAAAACAAAAGAAAATTAACACACACAAACACTTGAAGTCACCCTAGGATACATTAATTTCTTAGCTTTTCTTGTTAGGACTGCTTAAATTTTAAACAAAACACCACATTTCTTAATCCTGTTACAGAATGCATGTTTAAAAACATTTGTTTAAGGTTCAGCTAAGATATTTTAAGACTGAACCAGAAAAGAGTGGGCATTCAAAAAGATAGCAGTTCAAAATCACCTATTATTTCACTTTATTGACTCTTACAATATATTAAAGTAATAAGAAAATGTGTTTTATTAATAAAAATAGCAGTACTGTACATGAGAAAAAGCATACTTATAATACTTTAAATTATTGTCAATTTGTAATTATTTGTGAAATGTGGTAAGGGATTAGAAATATGTGAACAGATGGAAACATTTCATCTTTGCTCTTAATTTCTTTGAGCTCACTAAGAGGTTTTCCATCTGCAATTTTAGGGTGAAAGCTGTGTTGTTTTGTTTATAAGCCAAACTGTAATTATTTAACCTTTGTCTTAGTCTGCTGTATATAAGCAGTCAGCTGAAAATAAATATGCAGCAATATGCTTATTATTGTGTAATTAGTGTCGGAGCTTCACAGCAATGTTTACAGATAAGCTAACGATTCTTTTGAATTTTATTAGGTTGCTGCTTACGTTATTGAGCATGTGTATGTGTGCACTTTTGTTTAAATGATATGCAATATTAGAATGGTGATGTAAAGAAGACTTTTGACCTTTATCCAGTTCACAACATAAATGGAAAATGGGTTCCGTTTTTGGGATGAGATGATCTGCAGTTGTTATGCCGTGAATGTTTCATAAAATACATAATAGATTACTTCTTTCAAAATTACAGACATGTAGAATAGTTAAAACATTTTCAAAAGCCTGTCTTGACCAATAGTTAACAAGCCTGTCTCAGACTAACCATGTACAATGAATGATTAACTAGAATTCAAAGCATTCCAGTGGGAATAAAATGATCAGGACCTAACCCAGGGCTCAGATCTAGGGCACTAGCGATTTTGTGATTATCTGACAAATTATTTTGTGTAATAATTCTTAATGTAGTCTTTTAAAGAATTTGAATCCCATCTAATACATTCTTCACATACATTGACCACATTCAAAGATATGATTTGCTGAGGTGGAAACAAAGAACTACAGTCTTGAGTATGACTAAAAACACCATAAGCTTTGAACGAATTCCAGCCTAACTTATCTACAGCTCAAGTTATCACTGTGATGTAATGTTTGATCTTCAGTCTTAAGAGGACAGCAAAGAAAGTATTTTTAATTTGGTGAACATGAGGTGGGGCCCTGTGTCTCCAAATAAAGGAATAAGAAACAATGTTCGAAATACAGATGGATGATAATTTCTGCACAGGAAAACTTCCATCCGAAGTTTATCCAAATGAGGGTAGTAAATACAGTATAATGGTTATTTAAAATTTCATGTAAACAGAAGAAATGGATGTTTCCTTTTCAGGTCTTAGAGGATTCATCTGGGTAGCTTTGTGATCTCGCTTGTTCTTCTAGGCATGCCTGTGGAAATCCTGTAGAGAAAGCCAGATTGGTATGAATAATGGGGGATAACTACTGTGTACTGTACCAGCATAATGTACTAATAAAGTTGACATTAAGCAGACACTGTTCAAGGTGACCACTGGGCTCCACCATGTGTACCTTGTCTTTGATTTTGGTTTAAACAGTCATAGGCAGAACAACTTGGAATAGATGTCAATAGTTAATTGGAAATTAGAAATGCACTGACTATTCTTTGGAGTTAGTGGTAATTCTTTTGGTTCATATTCTAAACTGGACCTCTATATATCTGTGAAATAGTGGATGACTTCTGTTCTAGGGGTAAGATCTGCACATAGAAGAGAAATGCAATTGGTAGACCTTATGGAGTATGAAAGCTTGTTTAAACAAAACATTAGCACAGTCCTTAGAGATTTTCATTCATTTTTCAGAGTGAATTTCAGTCTTTACCCACAATATAGTCATAAAGAATGCGTTATTATATAAAAGGGCAAAGTTATGACTGCAAATTGCTCAAATTATGTTTACTTACTGAGTGATGGGGCTGACAATGAACAATTCAGTATAGTGGTTAGAAGTTACTGCTCCTATACAGTTATTGCAAGTAAGGGAAACTGTGTATTCATTTAGGATGTCCTCTTTTGGGCTTATGGTAGAGCTCAACCAAGATTAAGCCAGGGTTAATTTTTTTCCTGGGAAGGCACAGTTTTTAATTTGAGTACATGTCTAAGTCAAATATTACCTTATTATGTTGTTAGCCTTAAAATGAAAGTACATGTTGAACAGTGACTTTGAAAATGAACAGCCATTCCTCATTAAGTAAAAGAGAAGTGCTCCTCATTAGACACAGCTCTCTCGGTCACTATTGAGACTAATTTCTTAAAAAAAAAAATTATGCTAGTGCAGTGTGAGCAAAAGTAGACTTGAAATGTCACAAAGAAATAATCATTTTAACTTTTTATGTGGCACATTGTGTCTGAAAGTCTGAGGCTCATAACACACACTTGGATGGGAGATTAAAAATATTTAATGATCTTTACTTGTTATGATAGTTATCTTTTAAATTAGATAAAAGCTTAACCATTGTTAAAGGTTAAATGGTATCATACTGAATTACAATGTATTACTGCTGATATGCGTGTAGAGCTTTTGTAATACTCCATTGTAAAAGCAAGCTGTTAACAGATTAAAATATACATAAAAGATATATTACATTTTATCTTGCAATTAAAGATAACAATGAGATGCCACATTATAAGGAACATGAAATATGTTTTCAGAAAGAAAAAAAAATAATTATAATAGCACTACAGTTATTCTAATGGGATAACCTATACTAGTAATAACAATAAAGTAGCAATATATTTGACCAAATAACGTAAGTGTATATACTGTATATAGAATCAAGACAGCGAAAAAGCAGTCTGTGGTTTGGCATAATTTGCAATCAAGGACCATGTCTTCTGTTGCAAGAACCCTTCAGTGGTATATACAGAATTTGAAATAAATGCTGAAGTGGACTATAGGCTTCAGCACAAAAAGAAGTCTATGGAGCAAGCACCACCCTGCTGCATCTCCACCTTTATATTTTTATAATTTGCATTTTAAACTAAACATGACCTTTGCATACTCTGTATCCCTAGTTTTGTGAACTGCTTAAATCTGTGAACATTGTCATTTTATATAGGTGCACTTTATTTTTGTTGTGGAAATGTTCCTTTAAATATGCATACATATGCATTTAGCAATTCTGGCAACATCTGCATCAATTCTAACAGGGTGATGGAGCATTTTTAAAGTTATATGAGAAGAGAAACTGGATACTCTTATTACCAATAAGAAAAAAACATGTTTGTGTTGGGTTTTAAGTCTGTCCTAATTGTTGGACTCTGATGAAGGACTCAAATGACTACAAAGCAGAGATTAAATCACAATGCAGAAGCCTGCAAGCAGACAAAGAAGTACATCATACTGAAACTCATTTTGCTAAACTGCAGAGACTACAGATTTTGCTGTTTCTCCGTGAGCTTTTTTCGCTAAGTTTATTTATAAAGCACATTTGAAACAATCAACACTGACCAAAATGTTGCACATTAAAAAATAAATAAACGTAAAAAGAACTACATTCTGAGACAGGATAAAATGAAACAAAAGACTTACAGTAAGACATAAAACTCAATAAAGATTTTAAAGTAATTGGTTCCAATTTAAAGCCAAAGAGAAAAGGTGCAGTGTCAAAATAAATTTAAAAATGGCCACAGTTGTTGAAGACCTGACCTAAGTAGGTGGATTGTTCTGGAGCCTAAGGGAGGCTGTTCCAAATAAATATACAATAATAAAGAATGTTTTGTCTTGGTAGAATAATATGTTACTCTGCTTTCCCCTTTTGTATTATTAATGTGTAGCCTTTTGTCAGAATGCCTCAAATCTTACAGACTTACCACTGTTTATAAGGTATTGTACCATATAACTTCTCCCCACCTTCCCTTCTACATGTATAACCTCAGCCAATTAGGTGTAGTAAAAGACAAGTAGGAGTTAAGTTACACTTTAAATAATGTATTATTGATAATATTTATAATAATAACAATATGCAAAGTACATTTGAATATTGGCAACAATACAACCTGATAAATGCTGATGTGTAGTTTCAGGTGGCACACAGACTTGTTAGTTACTTAAAATGTCTCAGTTAAGTCCTCATTTTTGGTCAGATTTCTTCAGAACAGGCTGTATGCCTGTCTCAATATGGCTGCTGTTTTTTCCTTTTCAGTTGATGGTGTGTGAGATGCTCTTTCATCAGATGTTTGTAAGAGAGAGAGGGAGGGGTAAAGCAAGCAAATGTATAGATTCTCTGTCCACTCCCTACAGCCAATAGGGGGTCATGGTATTTAAAGTCTTCTGATAAAAGACAATTCCAAACAGCCATACTTCAGACCAATGGGGCATAGAATACCTTCACACTTGCCCCCAAAACCATTTGTTAAGGTGAAGCTTGTCAGCTAGGCAGTCTGGCTTTCCTGTAAGGCTGACTGAGAGAGCCCGGCAGAGAATCACTTGCCAAACTTGTTTTAGGTACTTCCCCCAACCCTGTCGTAAAATTCACTACGCTGACTTAGTCATAGGGGCTAAACATGAATGCTTGTCATTAATGTAACACTAGTATTACATTGCTTTGCCTAAGTTACAAATAAAGGCATACAAAATATTTATCAACTTATATGCAAAATTTCACACCACAACAAAGAATTAATAGGTTTTACTTTTTTTGTTCAGTGTATAGTCAGATTAAAGTTTTTGTACCCTTTTCATAACGATAAAGTATTTCTAATGTCATACTGTATGTTTAGATCTACAGTATATAAAAAGATTCAATTTGAAATACTGACTCACTTTCACTTGAACATTTGAGTGTTATCTTATAAAATAGAATTTCCCTAATTTATTGTCTTAAGCAGACATGTTGCATTTTAATCTAAAGAGGGATACACATTATAAGAGAAAGACAAGACCATGATAAAGATCTGGGGTACCACCCTGGTAACCCTGTATAATTGAAAGGCTTGAAAACAAAAGCAAACAATTACAGAAATGTCTTTACAGAAGCAAGTTCATAACGGGACTGATTCAATATGTCTGATCTTCCAGGTGGACAGACAACAGAAGTGATGTGAGTGGTGTTACAATTGTCAAATATCCGGAAGAGAAAAGTCATCAGGACCCAGCGCCAACCCCTGGAGTGGCAGGAAATTACAGTACAATCACTAGAGTCCATAAGCTGTCCCCTATGCACCTGCGTGTGACAACACATACAGATATTTCTTCATGCAGTCACTTTTCTAAACTTTTTGCTTTAATAAAACAATTATGCCTTGATTTTTAAATGTAAATGACCCTTGGTTATGTTTAACCTGGATGCTCAAAGATCATTTGTAGTGTATTTTTATCCTGTGCTGGGACCAAAAAGAGGAAATCACATATTTCTAAAACGAAAGACACAGTTAGGAAATGAAACAACCTTATGAAAACTTCTGCAGTTAATTTGCTCCATGTCAAGCAGCATTAGCAGTGATCATGGTGCATTTTTAATTTTATCTTTTGCTATACATAGCTAAATGAGATCATCATTAATCAGGCTGCAGATAATGAAAGTGTTACTAGTAGTTCTATAACATTGATAGACTCTAATGCTACACACATTATTTTCTTATCCCTTTTATTAACTCTGGCCTAGATTTCTACAATTTTGTTCTCGACTATAAAAATATCTATGGCTATGTAATACATATATTTAATTCCTTTGTTTTATTCTTTGCTTAATGTATGCACTGTAATTTTAATATAACACATTGTGTAGAAGAAGTGATTGTTATATTTTACACTGCTAATGGTATCGAAAGCACTTTGCAATAATTCTTACTAAAAAAAAATAATACTGAAAAAAATTGATATTTCGCTTTTTCAAATTTGTATATTTGCTTTTGTGAAAGTAAATCTACATGTCCTGGATTAAAACATATTATAAATGGTAATGGTTAGCTAGTGAATCCTGTCTACAACTTCCTATTAACAATAACATAGGCTGAAATATTTCCACCTTTCAGTCACCTACATTTTAAATCGAGTCTATCACTTGATTTATCTTTTACATCATATAATGCAATTAATTTTATTCTGGAGTAGTATACATTTGTAACCTCTCAAATTGCACAACTCAGCTTTCTTTGCTGACCTGCAGTGGAAGCATCCAACACAGTTAAAAATCCAATACCATTACCACTGGAAAAATAAGAGTGAAAAATAGTCGCAGATGAAGCTAAACAATGGGCCTGCTATTACAGTACATTTGCAGAGCAGAAGAGTTCATGGTGAAAGATTACATAAGGGCAGCTGTAATTCACAGCTTAGACACGCAGTCTACTCTAAGTAGCTTACACATAAAATGTTCATACAGGACACAACTCCAAAACGGAAGTATATCTGTTCAAACTACAGGATTATCTGACTTGTAAAAGGAAAAATTAAAAAAAAATTAAAAGGTTGAAAAAAGAAAGAACCAATTAATTGAACTATAGCCATGTCTAATAAAGAACTTCCTTAAATGCAGTTAGTGAAACATAAAAAAAATGTTTTTTTAATTTATGGTTGTGCAACAATAGTTTGTAGATTTGATTACCTACAATATTCTATTAAGAATCTGACATTCCCCTAACTGAAACCTTTACCATGAGCATGTGTCATTTTTTTCCTTTCCTTCTTTAAAGGATAATTTCTGTATTTTTCAAGTTGAGGTTTTTTCTTTAGTATATTTTAAAAATACCTTATATGTTTCTGCATCTTTCAATGGAGCTTGAAATAATTTTAAAATGAAAAGTTGCTACTACACTTTTGTGATCATTTTGTTTGGGCTGACTGTATAGCATTCCCCACACACAAGAGGAAACATGATGTGTCAGTGTTCACAGTGGTCAGTGAGGTTCTCGTGATGTGATGCACTTTTTATTGGCTGATGGTTTACCAGGAACTAAATCCTCTAAAGGCTTTCTGCACAATATGGAGACAGTGCTTTACCATGGCAGAGTGTTTACAAATAGATTGGGAAGTTCCAAAACTGTCGGATAAGTGTTAAGCACAAAGAAGTTTAGGTTCCCCTTCCATTTCAGCTACTGACAACTTCATTAAACAAGTCTATACCACCATTCTGATGAAATGATGAGCAATTTGGTCCCTATTACAACTTCAGCCCAAAAAAAGCATATCACAAAATTCTCTGGTCTGATGAGACAAAGATTGAACTCTTTGGTGTGAATGCCAGGCGTCACGTTTGGAGGAAACCTGGCACCATCCCTACAGTGAAGCATGGTGGTGGCAGCATCATGCTGTGGGGATGTTTTTCAGCGGCAGGAACTGGGAGACTAGTCAGGATAAAGGGAAAGATGACTGCAGCAATGTATAGAGACATCCTGGATGAAAACATGCTCCAGAGCACTCTTGACCTCAGACTGGGGCGACGGTTCATTTTTCAGAATGACAACGACCCTAAGCACACAGCCACGATATCAAAGGAGAGGCTTCAGGACTACTCTGTGAATGTCCTTGAGTGGCCCAGCCAGAGCCCAGACTTGAATCCGATTGAACATCTCTGGGGAGATCTTAAAATGGCTGTGCACCGACGCTTCCCATCCAACCTGATGGAGCTTGAGAGGTGCTGCAAAGAGGAATGGGCGAAACTGGCCAAGGGTAGGTGTGCCAAGCTTGTGGCATCATATTCAACAAGACTTGAGGCTGTAATTGCTGCCAAAGGTGCATCGACAAAGTATTGAGCAAAGGCTGTGAATACTTATGTACATGTGATTTCTCAGTTTTTTTATTTTTAATAAATTTGCAAAAACCTCAAGTAAACTTTTTTCACGTTGTCATTATGGGGTGTTGTGTGCAGAATTCTGAGGAAAAAAATGAATTCAATCCATTTTGGAATAAGGCTGTAACATAACAGAAGGTGGAAAAAGTGATGTGCTGTGAATACTTTCTGGATGCACTGTATATATATATATATATATATATATATATATATATATATATATATATATTGTATATATATTCCCTCTATATATTACACAGTATATGCAAACTAGATTGCAGCATTGGTATATAAGCAGGGTTGTAATTGGTGGAGTCAAAAAACTGAAATGAACTCTAAAATAACCTGAAGGCAGCAACTTTTCATCTAAAGACTAATAAAGTGTTAACTCAAAAAACATGAGCGTATTATAAAATGTCTTTTCTTTCCATTCTTATTTTAAACAATAATGGTGTGTAGGGAAGTACCATAAAAATTAGGATGGAAAGAATATGTACAATTTAATAAGAATCCTTTTCTGTAAAAATAGTTTGGTTGTTGAATCAGAAGTACAGTCCAAGGGCAAGTGAATCACTTAGTGTTTCACAGTTGACTCTAGAGCCATGTACATTGTGGGATACGGCCCTGACACAGACAGGCGGACACCGTAGGTACAGAACCCAACACACGTATTATACATTTTCAAAGTGACACACAGCACACAACCCACTTTCACCCCCAAAGTCCAGGCCTCTCACAATGCCTTTCTCTGTTCAGGTTCGCCTCCACTCCTCTCCTGCCAAGCTCCGTCTTTCTGCCTCCTGACTCCAGCCCTCGAATGGAGGGAGGCGGCCCCTTTTAAACACATCCGGACATGCTCCAGGTGCCTCCCAGGGAGCGCCTGCCGGCACTCCCTGGTGTGGCTGAAGTGCCAGCTGTGCAGCCGGAAGCACTCCAGGTGTCCCTGGTTTTCTTTCCCCCAGCACTTCCGGGTGTGGTGGAAGTGCTGAGGGCCAGGACTCCTCTGTCATTTGGGCACCCCCTGGCGGTAACCACGGGCTCCTATAGGGTTGAGCTTCCATGCTCCTTTCCCGTGGTCCCCATAACTACCAGGGCGGCCACCCCCTCGTGGCCTGGAGTAGGCGTAATCCCTCCTCCGGTTCTTCCGGGCGTCCTGGCTGGGTACCACCCCCAGCCGCTCACCACAACATATATCTTATTCAAAGCACACTAGCATGTGAAAATAAACTGACTTCACATACTATAAACAAGAACATGATGAACCATCATGTGCAGGTTGTGACAGCACCAAACAAAAGAAGTTTGCAAAAAATAGGAGGAAGGAGTGTGATCATTCATCGTTGTGAATCAATGACAAGTGTACTGCTGAACAAGTAAAGTTAGTGAGTGTGGATTTTTTGTAAAAATGCTTGAAATAAAGAAAAGGGAACACTTTTGTAGCATTTTTAAATGAAAAAAAACAATGAAAGCACACAGCAAATTTGAAAAAGTGAAAGACGTAAAAGTGAAACTAGGAAAAGTGCTAGACGTATACCTTGCAAGGTGTCAAAAAGACAAATGAACTAGGTGATGCTGAATATATTCTAAATGCAGTATGAACAACTTGATTCCTACAGTAGTAACTTACAACACAATCTGAAAGAGATGCTGTTTGATAAGACTAGTTACTTTTGAAGGATTTGTTCCTAATATTTTAGACAGTCACTTAATAAATGAGGTTAGATTTGTCTGAGCCACTGTAAATGAAGCGATTGGTGATGAAGAGGAATCATAACAGTACAACATGAAGTTTTAAAAAAAAAACCAAAATGGATATATCAAAAGTGCCTTTTTCTAACGTTTACGTAGACAATTAGTCAAGAAAAGGTTTATTGTGCTACGAGAAACTTTCAGTTAGAAAATTACACAACATGTGAACAATGCTGAATAGGCTTCTTCAGTGTTACTAATGTTTAAACTTGGTAATTCAGTGAAACTATGTGCTGACTACAAGCTAAGTGTGGATAGTGCTTTAGTGTTCAGCAGTGTTCTTTTCCTACAACAGACAAATGCCCTACAGTTGCAAATGTTTTAAGCAAAGAAATGTTCTTAAAAGTAGGATATGAGTCTTGTATATAATCATATATAGATGAGATGTCTAAGAAATATTTGCAATTAAATGCTCTTAGAATTGGGTCATGTGTAACCATAGAACCTTTTCATATTTCGATATATGGCAGTGTTTCTTGATAGCAAAGTAATCAGGATCATCTACAATATATGGGCAAGTGTGGAGTGTTCATGTTCTTCACCTGTTAATTTCAGTATTCCTTCCACTTCCACAAAGACATAGAGGTTAGGTTAATTGACAATTCCAAATAAGTGAGTGTGAGTGGGTCCTGCAATGGACTGATGCCCTGTGACTTTTAGAGTAGATTAAGCAGTATTTTGAAAAAAGAGTTGTAAGGTATAGAGAATTCTGAGAATGAAGAAAAGCAAAGTGCACATTCATGGATAAGTGTTTCCTTAAGAGGCATTAGCTCTATGGAAATGTGTTCTTTTCAATTGCAGCGTTTTAATTAACCTTAATTTAAATAATTATAAATAAAAAAGGTATTATCCCCACCCAGCATGCAATATGACGGTTACAAGATTACACAAGAAGTATAGAGTATAATTTAGCTCTTTACTGACGGGTTCATGCGGTATTACAGACGGGAAGCTTATGACAGACTCTATCAAGTAATGTGGAGGTCTTGATCAATGCAGTCTGCCATCTTTTGTCGCCACGCTGAAAGGATTTTCACCGGATGGAAGACATAATCTTCCGCCCAGCAGCTTCAAAGTGTTGGCCGTAGGTCCATCCTTATATTCTGGTTGCTCCATGTGCAGGCTCCTTCTCTAGATCCAAACAAGGACAGGAAAGGACTCAAACCCCATCTTCAAAAATACAGGAATAGCACAATGCCTTCATACAGTTCTCATTCTCCCAACAAGGAAAGAGGATGGTGTGCTGACAAAGGAAAGAAATATACTAGTCTGTCTTTAGTCTGACTATTCAATTCTCCAGTTGTCTTTGGCTCTCTAGTCCTGTGCTTGGCTTGGCAATTCTAAATGCTGATGCTGAGCCCCTGTGTACCATACTTGGTCTGCCTGTATGAATGAGTCCATAACAGTGGGCACAGAGAACAGTGACATTAAACTTAATAACAAAACATATTACAACAATAAGAAGATTCAATTGTAGGTTACAATGTGGATGCAAATACTGTAAAGTGAAAAGGTAACAGCAGTCTAAAATGTACCTTCACCTAAACTTTGATGCTATACTGGAGCTTTGTTCTGTCACATGTGGACTTATCGTTGATCTTCCACATAGTAATAATCAATTCAATTAAAAATATTCTGTGAAATTTTTCCAGTCATCTGCTATTATGAAAGCTGGAGAAGTGGTGCAATAAATTGATCTCCTTAGTAACACAGCACAAACATGTTTTTCCTGTGACAAAAAAATAAGTAAATAAATAAATAATAATGCTGGAACTGGAACACTCAAACCACTTGAAAAAGAATAAAATTATCTTGAATATAGTTTTTTTTTTTACCCACAATTATTTAACAGTGTTCTGAAATACGATTTTTCTATCCTGGCAGCCTCAATCGTAACTCAGGATGTGACAGCAGTCCATCACTGGGCACACTTATGCACACATCTGCACTCATTCATACAGAAGAAATTTAGAGTGGTCAATTATCATAACATGATATTTTTAAAATATTGGAGGAAAAGGAAGAAGAAGAGGAAATGTGCAAGTTTGACCCAGGCTACAATGGGATAAATGAGTCAAATTTTGTACCAGGAGCTTAATGGCAGCAGCACTCACCAAAGCAAATCATTCTAAATGCATACATGTGAACTGTGTGCAGTAACACCTATGCTTTTCTTTCTTCAGTATATGATACTTTATTTGGATTTATCTTATATTTGTATTATTTTTACCAGTTGTAATGCTGTTAATGCCAAAAAGTTACCCAAGATGCTGATACACTGTGCTATTATTTTCTGTTATAGCATAATGCTTAAATAATGAGCAGTGTGTAAGAAAGAAATCATAGATTTTGTGAATGTTTGACTATATTTGCTTTAACTGGATTTTTAAATTGATGAGTCAGGGGTGAGAAAATAGTGGTCAATACTTGCCAAGTAAGCTGAAGTCCTAAGCCAAGAGAAAATTATTACACTAATAGAAAACAGCCTTTTTCAGCTATAAAAGGGCCTATTGTTAATTTCAATTTCGATCTGTGAGACCCTGTGGCAGAGGTTGGAGTGGATACTTTATGAGGTGGATGCACGAAACTGCCTGTATTGTTCTTTGAAAAAGCAGATAGATGTTTGTGTCTGCCAGACACAAGGCTCATTTTGTTTGTATGCCCCCCCACCCTCCCCTTTTACTTTTGGTGATATTTTGCTTTGTTGTGTTATTGGCCCAATATAATTGATTTAAAAAAAGACTTGTGAATCACTTCCATGTGGTCTCTCAGGGGAGCCATAGTGATTCTTTTTCTGCTGCCGCAATATACAACATAAGGATTGATTACCTGATCAATAGGTTATGAAAGGAGGAACATTTCTATAGATCAAGGGCTTATTTATTTTTCTGAGGCACTTCAGGGCAGTGGAGCACACATTTTAAAACGTCCACCATACTTAGCTAAAGTTATAGTGTTGGTTGTAAATCTTGCCATTCATTAAAGTGCAATTAAACACTTTGATTCAACATTGTATGACTTGACCTTCAACGCATAATTTAACATAAATGTGAGAAATAGGATTTTGCTCATTAGCTATCCCCCTTTAGGGATATGCATGAAGTCAAGACAAGGATCTGCCTACGAGATTTCAAACATTACACTATTTATTAAGTGTGTGGGATATCTCTAACACATCTCTACTCATTAAATACAAATGAGTGTTCTTGCCATAAAAGTATTTTTATTGGGTGGGGGCATTTTTCTTTTTAGCTTTTTGAAAGTCGTGCACTTTAGACGTCAGTGTAGGCTGTAGAGGGTATAAGTGTTCAGATTATGACTAAATTGTACATGACATTGAGCTTTTTTTTTGGAACATGGATCCATAGTGTTGAACCTCCAATGTAACAACTACTGAACCATTCATAATCTGTTTTGTCTCAGCTGCAAGGCAGGCAGCCACTCAATTGAGACTGTCTGAATTAAGTATCTTATTGAAAACACATTCTGCAAAATATTACAAATTGACAAAGTGTTTAGTTGCCTTTGAATACAAGTCTCGTTTTTGGAATTCACTGCCCCCACTTATTTACTTTATTAGAAGATGAATCTAACAAAAATATCTTTAACCTGACATCCCAGAAATCTTCTAGTAGATTTGTTAGGGCTATGTGGTTGAGTGATGACAGTCATAAAGGGCATATATTGACTTTCTAGTCTGTGTATGAATTTTTACCAAGCATATACGCAGACATTTCAGGAAAGTGCACGACTATAGACAGAAATAAATTTAAAAAACAAGTGTATTTTATTAATTGTTAACAAGTGTGAGACTATCTTTTTATTATTTATTTACAGTAGAGAGCAAGCTGAACTGATCAATTCCTGGGAGTAACAAAATAGGCTACGAGACCACACTTTACGATTTGGAACATTCACACTTTAGGGAATAACAAGTTAAATGAAAAGGCCCTGCTGCATTGTTTAATTTAAGAATTTTTAATCCCAAGAGGTACAGGTAAAGTTATGAACAGAGTAGAGACCTGAGCACTAACGACTGCTATTAAAGCAAAGACTGGGAAATGGATTAAAATTACCTGCTATAATCAAAGCTAGCTTTATACAGTATTTTTTGGCCTGATGTGAGAATGTTGCTGGAGCCCTTAGTATGAAGGGTGCTACAGACGTTCTTTAATTAGCCCAGTGTTAATGCCATTGAACACAACCCTTTATACCGTTTGCCAATTTTGCTGTTGTCCAAAACATTTTTCATGTTTTCAGCTGTACTTTTCTTATTTATCATAAATTATTCAGTGAACTGGGTCCTCAAGTATACAATGTAGTTAAGTTTAATTTTTTTCTCTATCCATTTGTCATGAGTTACTAGTAGGGATGTTAAAATCCATGAAATTTGTTAAATGCTTAGTGAAATGACTTAGAAGCATGTAAGCATTTGTACAGAATTCTGAACTTAATTGCAGCACTCGTAATTTGCATGTTTCATTTTCAGTGTGTTCCAGCGAATTATACTTAAGTGTTGGGAGGCTCTACTAACCGTTATATGTTTTATTTTTATGTAGTAGCTGGTTGATGCTTAAACATTGGGAGGTGGGGTTTCAAACGTGCAACATGCATCCTCTCTTTCCCATTCTCAATCTCTCTCTCACTGCTTTTTTATAGGTAGCAGCCACAATTGCATAACAGGGTGGCTTATGAATCACTTGTATATTCTGCTAATTGATATTTGGTAAAAAGGGAATAAAGCAAAAAGGAATTTCAACAGTGGTTTGCGGTAAAATTTATTAAACTGATGTACGCAATGCTGAGTACACCACTTTTTTGTTTACATACACGTGTATTCATCTCATATTACAGCAAATGCTAAGAAATAAATGACCTTTGCAGTACAGAGCCACACATAGCAAATACTGGTAACACTTTAGTTTAGGTACTACAAAAAATCATCTATTACTCGTGTATTCATAACACCAATAGATAGGTTATTCATCTCTGTGTAGTGTGGCATATGGACATGACCATAATACCAAGAGTTTCATTTAAACCACCTCAGACCACTCCAAAATGAAGTTTCCTTAGTAGGTCAAGTGATAGAGAAGAATGGACACTTTATTGATGCTTTGTAAGTGTTATGAAGACCTAAAGAATTGTTTGTTATGATATTGTTACATAATAGTAAATGAGTAATGGATACATTTTTACAGTACCTAAACTAAAGTGTTACCCAAATATTTATCACTCCAAGGCTTATCCACATGGGAAAATAATTCATGGACCCCAAATACAAGATTTGATTAATTAATATGAAGTTAACCATGCATAAAAACATAAATACTGAACATAAAAATTTAGGAACTATAAGTAAGGGGAACCGTTTGCCAAAACACAAGATTCTAAACCAAACTTGTTTAATATACATTTCTTAAATTGCTACCCTAAATGTATCTCCAGTGCAACAAAATGCAATCACATTAAGTGTAGATTAACATTACTGTATGAAAGAAAGTTAAATGACCTAAGCAACACAAAAGCACTTACTGGCTCCTGGACACTTACAGTCAGAGAAGTCTGACCCTGTCTCAACTCCATTGGAAACAAACGGAGCGGGAAACCCGTAAGAGCACAATCACTTCAGTTTTAGGTGCAAGGTTTTAATTTTACTTTAATAGCAGATAAAGGACAATCAGTATACTGCTCTCTGCATGACCAACCTAACTGTAAGCAGAAAAAGCAGCCCAGCTGCAAGTCAAGGCTTCAATGTTTATAATTGTTAAAGCAGCAAGAGCTCCCTAACCTTGAGAACTCCTCCATATGATGCTGAACCTTGCTTATTGTGCTAACCGTATTGTGTCCTAAATCCTAGAATGCTCAGATTCTTCTTTTCTTAATGTGCCCATTCTATACACTGTGGTATCTCACTCTAAAGCTTTCTTTCTACTTTATTTGTTGGTTGCCTAATTACAGTATGTCTTTACTATTGCTTCCATGCCAGTGTTATAAAATTGAGAGAAAATTTCTCACCGTGTGCATCATCAGAGCATGTGAAATGAGGACAACCAGCATGAAAGGGTTCCACAACCCATTGTCCCTGGTCAATTTTTTTGATATGTAATTTTACAAGCAAGCAAAATTGGAAATCTTGTTTTCTCTTTAAAACACATTGCAATTGAGAGTAGGGGTTTATTATTATTGTCTATTATTCCTTACCTTGATTTCTAAGACCTTAGTACACATAAATGTATGTGGAAAACTCAGTCTGCTTATTGTTAAAACTTTTTTAAAAAAGTGACTGGATGAAGAATTTTTATTGGTCTTCAGTTGCCAGCAAAATAATGAGCTGGCAAAGAAATAATGCTACAAAATATAAATACAGTGCATTTCAGACTAGGCAGATAAATGGTATGCTTCTTACCACTGATCAGGTGATGGATTGAAATTATAACTACTAATTAATCCTTGGGTATTTACTTTTTCATAATGGTGTAGATAATGTGCACTGAAAATGGAGGTGAGGCTGAGATTTTTATAAATCAAAACAGGTATACTTTAATTTTTCATTTTCTAGTTTGTGTTTCTATATCTTGGATGGCACAGGAACTTTGGTGAAATTTTTTCCTTCCAGTAATTACTATGACAAGGATGGTTCCCATTTAAGTTTGGAGAGTAAAGGCTAGTAGGTTAAGTGTGATTTTCTTGTATTTTATTCTTATTTAATGATATTTGGAAGTTTTTACTAGTTTAATGACATTTGGAATGAGTGTGGTAAGAAACACTTTTTCAATAAATGGGGTAGAGACCCCAATCCATAATACCTACTTGAAATTATACCCCAAAGTAGCTAAACATTTGAGGAGAGCTGGATAAGTAATTTTGTCAGCTGCTGAGAACCCACTCTTGGTGCCTTTTAGCTATGTAGTCTATATTTTATGTTCTTCATTTGGTTTTATCCACACTGCAGGTACTTATCTGATCAATGACTAAAATATATGACAATAATATTGTAGCCTCATAAACACTGTACATTATTTACTTTTGAATTGTTGCTGTAATCATAAAAAAGCTATATATGCCAATATCACACACCTCATTTGTTAAAATTTAATCAAAACACAGCTCATGTTTATCCTTACAGACAGTTAATTTTATGGCTCTCCATATCTCCCTAGTTTATTGGTTTGGTGTTCCTTTTTATTTTCTGTTTTCAAGCAGTCTAAATATTTCACATAAGCAGCTACTTTCTTGTTTCACAGTGGTGTCCAAGAACAGCCAGACTGTATTATGCTGGAAAGCTGCTAATCTTTTGGCTGTCACCGGGACTTCAACATGAATGTTTTTTTCCTTTTTTTTAATACTACTAACATTGGCTTTGATAAAATATAAGCTAAAAAAGGAACACAATGGAAAAGTTAGTATTGTTGATCTTCCTGGTGGGGGAAAAAAAAATACAGTAATTGGAGAGTGGGAGCGGAGGTATGTGTACAGGAGCCATATTAGTAGTTGTTTTGGCCACAGGTAGTGTTTGCCTTAAAAAATCCACATCTTAGCAGCCAATCCCTACATCCCCAATTATAAACAGTGTTGCTTTAGAAAGATAGCTGTTGTGGAGTTTTGTTATACCATTTCCATGCAGTAATGGTGTGTACTGATAAGCAGACAGAAAATTCTAAGACTTTAGCACTGTTTGAACCAATGACAGTAGTCAAAACACATTTTTCCTTCTATTTTCACACAGAAACCCTTCCCTGCTTTTATTGATATTTTCAAATTAACACCACCCAGTTACATTTGAAAGTTAATGTAATCAAGACTCAATTATTTGCTGCCTTTATATTACCACAATATGTTTTCCAATTTACAGATTGGTAGAGGTCTCGTCAAAATAAAATAAAAATGGAATTGTCTTGTTGACAAAGCTATGGTAAACTACACTGATTGTTGTTAAGTATAGCCAAACTTTCTTTGCCTCTGTTTAGTGGGTTCTAAGATAGCTTTCCCACTAAACAGAGCAAACCTGAACCTGATGGAGGCAGAGACAACTGCAAACACACAAACTCAAAAGATGTGACGAGGAGAGCATTGCAGGTACAGTAAAGTATTTGCCATGTAAGTATTTTGCACATGGAAAACGGCACATACTGTACTATGTATATATAAAAAAAATGATGGTTCTCTTTGAGGAATTAATTCGGAATAAAAAATATAGTTTAAAACAAAACTGGCAAGTGAGGTAATTAAACTGTTTTGATGAGTTAAAATATAAAAAAATATACAAAACCAGAAAAAATAACAAGAATGTCACTGAGTTTTAATGAAATATACCAAACAGAAGTCAACATGGTTAAATGAAGCCATACTTTGTCCCAATTTTGCATTTGCTGTCACTCTGTTGTGTGAGCAAATGAAAGAAAAAATCAATTTCCTATGTCAATTGTTTCATAAAATCTAAAGAAAACAAATGACAAATGAAAGCACAATTGATGCAAGCTGTTTTTGAAATACTAAAAATGAACAATTCCTACTGTCAAAAGCAAAGAGAATCATGATCAATGAAGAGCAAAGTTGAAAGAATTGATTCCAAAAAACCAATGATTGCCTAATCGTGTTGTTAAAGATTTTTGTACTTACATATATATTTTATATATTTAATGTGTGCAAGGACCTGCAACATATATATATATATATAAAGACAAATGCTTTTGTCTGCTATTGAGTGGTATTCTTAGAGCCTAAGGGCACTTTCCTCTTGCATGTGCTGCATACTGTGCTGGTCTTTGTGGTAAATGTGAAAAATTAAAGAAAAAATATATTTACATTTCTGTACTGTATCATGAAAGGTATCTATCCTGAAGTTAAACAACTGAAGATGGTTGAACAGATTAGCTGAGAGAGTTACATTGTCCTTGAAATCACATACACTGTTTAGTTCCAAATTATTTGATTGATAATATACATAATGTAATCTAGCATAAATAACCCACCTAATGAAATTAATGAGTCACAGCGGGACTGAGCTCTTACTGGCAGCTTCCGGATCAAGGCAGGAGGTGATCATGGATGGGTAATAGCATGGGTGCCAACTCACCAAAAACATTTGTTTATGTATCACTTTAAATTTATGTGCATTTTATGTTTTATTGTTGTTTCTGGTAATTTTGAGTTCCTGTTTTTTACATTTTTACTTATCATTTGTTATTTGTTGTCTGATCCATTAAATGAGTGTCCATTCCCTGTGTTTTATGGGTAAACCTCAGGCATTTTATCCAAGTCAGAAGTGAGAGCCACCAGTCTAGTGATGGGCATTTTGATTCAATTTATTGACCTGAGTCATTTAAACTACCCATTTAAGTGAAATCACTTCTTTTGATTTGTTTGATTCATTTTGTGTCTGGTATATATATATCTTATATATAAACATGTACACATGGAAGTGTGTGTGTCTGTCCGGCCCGGAAGTGAGAGGTGGAGTCGAGGTAAGTTCTCCACCTCTGAGGAAACAGAAAGCTCGCTTAGCTGCTAATATCACAAGTGGGGCTAGCACGTCAGCAAAATGAAATCTCAGAAGAAAGACAAATTCACTTAGCCGCTAATATCTGCAAAACAGTATCCTTTCACTTTTCCTCCCACTGCTTATGCACAATGCACAAGAATCCTCTTAGGAGAGAGATGCCCAGAGTAGTTCATTTCATTTACCTGATATCTCTACATTTCAAATTTTTTTCTGACGATTTCAATAGTTTCTAGGACCCCAGGATTTTTACAGCACAGGCTCACACAGCTAGTATATATATATATACTAGCAAAATACCCGCGCTTCGCAGCGGAGAAGTAGTGTGTTAAAGAGGTTATGTAAACATATATATACATAAACATATATACATATATATATATACATATACACATCCACATATATATACATATATCAACATATATATACACATACATATACACACATACATATATATATATATATATATATATATATATATATATATATACACACATGCAGACACATATACATATATATACATATTTGTATATCTACATATATATATATACACATATATACATATATATACATATACATATTTGTATATCTACATATATATACACATATATACATATATATACATATACATATTTGTATATCTACATATATATACACATATATACATATATATACAAATTTGTATATCTACATACATACACATATATCTATCTATCTCTATATATATATATATATATATATATATACACATACATATATATATATATATATATATATATATATATATATATATATATAGCTGATTACCCAGTGGATTCGCTCACTGAGTGCAAGAGAAAAAAATAAAATGTATGTATAAAATAAGTTTAATTGCCAAATTTATTTTTCCACAAATAAAGAGCACTTACAATAACATAGAAATCAATATAAACAACATTAACATCATTATCATTTGAGAATATGAAGTAATATATAAGAAGCACATTGCATATAAATATAAATTATTAAACATTAAAATGTTCTTCTATAAAACGCTACCGTGGCTATTCGTTTGTCTGTCCAGGATTTTAAATCAGCTGTAGCTCGCAAACCGTTTCACCTATTGACTTGAAATTTGGTACACAGATACTACGTCACGTCTACTATTCGCTTTCCCACACATATGAACACACACATATATATATATATATATATATATATATATATATATATATATACATACATATACACACACATACACATATATACATATACATACATAGTGCGTTGCAACACGGGCTGTGATTGTTACATGGGAGGGAGAGGACAAATCACAGCTTCCCGCTTTCTAATTGGGCTTGTGATTGCTGCTTTGACGGATGCCCAGATCCCACAGTATTTCCCCTTAGGAGAGGCGTTAGGCAAGTGTAATTGAATAGCGGTGCTGCAAGTTATTACTCTTTTTATCTTTATTTTATTTTATTGTAGAATCAACTCACAGCTGCGCGCACCAGTGCGTGCGTGGCGGATGCGTACGGCTGACGTTTTCATTGTCTACCACCTTCGCTAATCATTCTTGAGGCAGATTGAAGACTTAAGTGCCAGCTTAACTGAAAAATTAAAGAAAACATACTAAGTTTTAAAAAAATCAGTTTTAAACGGGAAAAGATGCCGACGAATGAAGAGAAGCAGCGGGGACGCTAGGGTCAAGAGCTGCTCATTAAGCAGCAAGCGCATCAACCTCTGAGCAAACGAATGGTAAACGTACAGAGAAAGAGGATAAATACTATGAATGGTCATGTCAAGTGTATTCACTCCACGTTATCGTGCAGTGCGCTGTTACTGGTATTTTGATAAAAGAATCTGAATAACATATAAGAAGCGTATAAATTATTAAACAGTAAAACATTAACATTTAAGAAGTAAAGATACATTGAGTACTACTGTAGTGCTTTCGGGTATAGTACATTTTTTGTTTGCCCATTACATGCATAAATGTATACATTTTTTGGTGTACCTACCCAAGAACACGCGACATGACCCGGCAGTTAAAAATTTATCGCTCCAGCAATTTTAACTCTGTTACAAAGTCATCTAATATGGTATTGCAAACGGCAGCAGGAGCGTTTCTATAAACTCAATTTAAACTTACTGTTTACACCGTGCTTTGAAGATGCATAGTATGCGACACATGTTTCGCCGTAATTGTGGGCTCATCAGGAGTACACAGTCACTGCACTCCCTTACGGGAATCGATCCTCGGACGTAGAGGCGAAGCCCCTAACGTTGTGCCACGGCGTGAGGTTCATTCATTTGACAGCATGTAGATCGGGGTAATTACATTGCAGGCATTTGTAGTCTGATTCACAATCTGATTGTATGGGTGGTTACCTACCAGGTAACGCTTGTGGTTGGTGAGCAAGTCGGCTAACTTCTGCCACGGTGCCCTCTTTCAGTTGCGAGAAGGAGATCATACAATGGTTGAAATAGTTTAATATATATAGCAAAATCACCGCGCTTCGCAGGGGCGAATATGGTATTGCAAACGGCAGCGTTTCTATAAACTTAATTTAAAGTTATGGTTTATACCGTGCCTTGTTTCATATTCTTTTCCTACCTTATCAATTGTGTAATGTGTTTTTTGAACAGGTTTGATTCATGGAAGTGATCACTCCTGCTGCGTTCAGTCACTTCACGTGAGCCGCTCTCTTGTGTGATGTTGCGATGTCCACAGGTTTATTTAATGTTAGCTAAGACCTGGCAGTTAAAAGTTTCTCGCTACAGCAATTTTAACTCTGTTACAAAGTGATGCAAACTCTCGTTTATACCTCGTGTCTTCTCATTAAACTTGTATCTCGCGAATATAGCATTGCAACGGCAGCGGGAGTGTTTCTATAAAGTTAATTTAAGGTTACGGTTTATACCGTGCTTTTTTATACCTCGTGTCTTCTCATTAAACTTGTATCTCGCGAATATGGTATTGCAAACGGCAGCGGGAGCGTTTCTATAAAGTTAATTTAGACTTACGGTTTACACCGTGCTTTTTTATACCTCGTGTCTTATGAAGATGCTTGTATGCGTCACTCACTCGCTTCTTATTGTTTCGCTGCCTTGTCAATTGTGTAATGAATGTTTTCTTCAGCGCTCTTTGGGGCTCCTCCTTCTTTTCTACGTACTGAGTTCACAGTCAGTTCACGTGATTACGTGGGAGGCGTGATGACGCGACATGCAACTCAGTCTCCTACGGCCATCTTGCTGCCTTCCATTACAGTATATGGACAAAAAAGAGGTTCCAGTTATGACCATTACGCGTATAATTTTGAAATGAAACCTGCCTAACTTTTGTAAGTAAGCTGTAAGGAATGAGCCTGCCAAATTTCAGCCTTCCATCTACACGGGAAGTTGGACAATTAGTGATGAGTGAGTCAGTCAGTCAGTGAGTGAATCAGTCAGTGAGGGCTTTGCCTTTTATTATTATAGATATATATAATATATGCGTATATATATAATATATATACACATATATTATATATACATATATATATATAATATATACTGTATACACATTCGTATACCGGCGAAGTACTGCTTTTAAATTTTTATTAAGAAGAAAAGAAAACCTTTTAAAATTGAGGGAAAATATACCAATAACAGTTTGTTAAGGATCTGTTTTTTTTTGTGAAGCTGCGTTCACTCGAGTGATCACTTCGAGATGACTTGCTGGCTAACCATAAGCGTTACCTGGTAGGTAACCACCCATACAATCAGATTGTGAATCAGACTACGAATGCCGTTAATGTAATTACCCCGATCTACATGCTGTCAAATAAACGAACCACACGCCGTGGCGCAATTTTAGGGGCTTAGCCTCTAGCGCTGACGTCCGAGGTTCGATTCCCGTAAGGGAGTGAAGTGAGCGCTGGTTTTAAAGTACTGCTTTTAAATTTTTATTAAGAAGAAAAGAAAACCTTTTTAAATTAAGTCTTAAAAAGAGCTGTAAAGATATTGACAATAAGCTACGCAAACCCACCAAGACATGCGATCGTTTAAATCAAAGCGCGAGTCGAAAAACACCATCCCATAATATTAGTTAACGATTAACACATTTCTATATGTATTGTAAGCATACAATACAACTGATAATATGTTGCGCTTATTTATCTGGTGTACTGACATTTTTGCGTGTTTAACGGCTGAAATCTAACGTGGTTTGTGCCCTTCAGAATGAAAAGAGTTTGCATTTACCTTTTTAATAAAAGGCGAGCTTTTAACCCTGAGAAATCACCCCGTAAATGCACACGTTTAATTGCACATGTGTTAATATGTATGCTTACACAGTATTAAAAGACACTCAACAAGTACACAGTATTAAAAGACAGTCAACAATTAACGTCATTTACCGTCGTTCCCGCGTTTGACTTGTGCTGTAAATCTCTTCCTCGTTTTCAGTTCATGTGATTACGTAGGAGGCGTAATACGTGATGACGCGATACGTGACTCCGCCTCCTCCATTAGAGTATATGGACAAAAAACAGGTTCCAGTTATGACCATTACACGTAGAATTTCGAAATGAAACCTGCCTAACTTTTGTAAGTAAGCTGTAAGGAATGAGCCTGCCAAATTTCAGACTTCTACCTACACGAGAAGTTGGAGAATTAGTGATGAATGAGTCAGTCAAACAGGTTCCAGTTATGACCATTACGCGTAGAATTTCGAAATAAAACCTGCCTAACTTTTGTAAGTAAGCTGTAAGGAATGAGCCTGCCAAATTTCAGACTTCTACCTACACGGGAAGTTGGAGAATTAGTGATGAGTGAGTCAGTCAAACAGGTTCCAGTTATGACCATTACGCGTAGAATTTCGAAATAAAACATGCCTAACTTTTGTAAGTAAGCTGTAAGGAATGAGCCTGCCAAATTTCAGACTTCTACCTACACGGGAAGTTGGAGAATTAGTGATGAGTGAGTCAGTCAGTCAGTCAGTGAGTCAGTGAGGGCTTTGCCTTTTATTAGTATAGACTAGCAAAATACCCGCGCTTCACAGCGGAGAAGTAGTGTGTTAAAGAGGTTATGAAAAAAAAAAGGAAACATTTTAAAAATAACGTAACATGATTGTCAATGTAATTGTGTTGTCATTGTTATGAGTGTTGCTGTGTTTTATATATATAAAATACACACACACACATATAAACATATATATACATATACATATACACATATATATACATATCTACATATATATATATATATATATATATATACATATACACATCCACATATCAACATATATATATACACATATATACACACACACACGCTTTATGGGTGATGATTGTTTTACTCTTTTTATGTTTATTTTATTTTATTGTAGAATCAACTCCTATCTGCGCACAGCAGGGCAGCCGTGGGCGGATGCGTATGGTGTATTGACTCCATGTTATCGTGCATTGCGCTGTCAGTGCTATTTTGATAAAAGAATTTGAACAACATATAAGAAGCGTATAAATTATTAAACAGTAAAACATTAACATTTAAGAAGTAAAGTTACATTAAGTACTACTGCAGTGCCTTCGGGTATACCTCATTTTTTGTTTGCCCATTACATGCTTAAATGTATACATTTTTTGGTGCACCTACCCGAGAACACGCGACATATAACCAAGCGTGGGAGAAGCATGGATTTTAAACACGCGTTGAGTTCATCTGCTGGTCTCCCTCGTGGAATAACTGGTAATGTTTGACTAAAATCTACAGCGAGTAAAACGACATTACCTCCTATTTTTTTTTTTACGATCTCTGAGATCTTGCTTTTTTCGGTTCAAGGATTCATAAGCTCTTTTATGTTGTATGGTGTACTTATCCCAAACCATCATCTTTGAATGTTGCAAGACTTTCGCCTTGTATGTAGATCGGGGTAATTACATTCATTGCATTCCTAGTCTGAATCACAATCTGATTGTATGGGTGGTTACCTGGCACTGTAGGGTTGCCACCCGTCCTTTAAAATACGGAATCGTGCCGCGTTTGAGAATGAAATTGCGCGGCCCGTTTTGAATCAATACTGGACGGGATTTATCCCGTATTTTTTTTATCATTTTTTTTTTAAAGCAGCGTCTCATGCAAATCATCCCACACGCATTTTATGAAGATGCCTCCTTTCCTACTTTTGATTGGGTAATACTTGATTTCATCGTTAGTTTGATTGGTGTTTTTAACTGTCCAGTGAGGAGGGCGTGTCTTTTAAGTAGAGTCTGCAAAGTGTTGGCACTGAGATGTGGCGTCAGCGCCATAGTTGAAGCCCCTAATGTTGCGGTCAGCAAGTCGGCTAACATCCGCCATGTGCCGTCTTTCAGTTGCGAGAAGCAGATCATAGAATGGTTGAAACTGTTGCCCCTAACGTTGCGCCACGGCGTGTGGTTCGTTTATACGTCGTGTCTTCTCATTAAACTTTTATCTCGCGAATATGTTATTGCAATCCGCAGCGGGAGCGTTTCTATAAACTTAATTTAAACTTACGTTTTACACCGTGCTTTGTTTCCCTTATGAACATGCTTGTATGCTTAACTCGCTCCGTTCTCAATTGTTTAATTAATTTTTTGCTCTTCGCTGTTTGCGGCTCTTCCTCCATTTCCCCCTACTTCGTTCTTTTATCTCGCGAATATGTTATTGCAATCCTTAACGGGAGCGTTTCAATAAACTGATTGAAAATAGTTTTGCATTTACCTTTTTAGTAAAAGGCGAGCTTTTAAGCCTGAGAAATCACCCCGTAAATGCACACGTTTAATTGGACATGTGTTAATATGTATGGTTACACAGTATTAAAAGACAGTGAACAACGTCAGTTACCTTTGTTCCCGCGTTTGATAAAAGGTGAGCTTTTAAGCCTGAGAAATCACCCCGTAAATGCACACGTTTAATTGCACATGTGTTAATATGTATGCTTACACAGTATTAAAAGACAGTCAAAAATTAACGTCATTTACCTTCGTTCCCGCGTGTGACTCGTGCTGTAAATCTCTTCCTTGTTTTTAGTTCACGTGATTACGTAGGAGGCGTGATGACGCGATACGTGACTCCGCCTCCTCCATTACAGTGTATGGACAAAAAATATGTTCCAGTTATGACCATTACGCTTTGAATTTCGAAATGAAACCTGCCTAACTTTTGTAAGTAAGCTGTAAGGAATGAGCCTGCCAAATTTCAGCCTTCCACCTACACGGGAAGTTGGAGAATTAGTGATGAGTCAGTCAGTCAGTCAGTGAGTGAGTCAGTCAGTCAGTCAGTGAGGGCTTTGCCTTTTATTATTATAGATATATATATATATACTGTATATATATACACACACACTCACATAGAGGATGGCGCAGGGAAATGGGGAATTTTGGAATTAGGTCTTGGTGACCCTGGGGAATCGGCAGTTGTTTAGGACCAATGCGACTTCGTTTTGAACCCCTTACCATTAGTTATATTGGAGCAGTGGAATGGTGCGTAACGAGCGTTCGCTGTGAAAGCCTTTTATAAGAATGGTGATAGTGTGACTGCTGCACAAAGGGAATTTCGGCTTCATTACCAGTTAGGATGCCATGATCATGTCCAGTCTGCTCATGTGATTATAACATAGGTGCGTAATTTCGAAGAATTGGATTCAGCCTTAAAAAAGAAGTCCCCAGGTGGTGTTTGAACATCTCGCACACCAGAAAATATTGAGGTTGTTCAAGCTACCATTGTGAGGATCCCTCATCACTCCACTCAACAACACATATCATTGCTGCAGTTGAGGCAGCGAAGCGTGCAAAGAATACTGCAAGAGTTGAAGTTCCACCCCTACAAATTGCAGATTGTGCAAGAATTCAAACCCGGTAACCACATGTTGCGTCAACAGTCTTGTAAACAATTGTTAACTAAAGTAAATGAAGACGCCAATTCTATTAACAACTTGTGGAAGTGGGACGAAGCCCATTTTCACCTTAATGGATATGTTAACAAACACAATTTCATTTACTGAGCACAGGAAAATCTTTCTGAGCTTCACCAGCATTCATTACACAGCACCAAGGTTATAGTATGGTGTGCTCTATCATTGCATGGTATCATAGGCCCTTACTTTTTTGAAAATGAGTAGGGCATTGCATCCACAGTTACATCCAATTGATATGTTGCTATACTTGAAACATTTTTTGTGCAGAGGTTGCAAATCTTTGCACATCTGAATATCAAAAACATATGGTTTCAACAGGACCGAGCCACTTCGCATACTGTCCAACAATCGATGGCTGCTATTCGACAATTGTTTGGAAGGTGTGTCATTTCATGCAACGGTGACATTCCATGGCATCCGAAATCCCCAGATCTCACTGTTTGTGATTTATTTCTGTGGGGACATCTTAAAAGCCTTTTTGCCCTTTTCGTGTTCAAATTGAAGATTAATGGTCATCTTTCTAACTGGAATTTTGGCCAGATGTTTAAGAAATTTTGGAGGCCTAACACCCTTTTGGTATGTCTGGAACTCCCATTCATAACACATTGTGTCCCCGAAAAATTATAGTCTGCATCACAGGTGATATTCCAACAGCAATAATAATAACAGCAATGAAACTAATCTTTGAACCGGCATAGCATAAGAGACAAGGGAAAATAAAATTAAAAATCAGCATTGCAACAAGACTGTAAGTCTAGGCTGATTTAACTCAGCGTTCTGCGTTAACATCTCTCAGTTGGGCTTCTATTAAAGCTTGTGTTGACTACATTGACTGGATGGCACTATTGCATTCTTTGTTTTCATTAATGAGGATTCTGTAAACAGGAATTATAGGTAAATGCTTAAAGAAAATAATTATATTTTAATTTCATTGAATTTTGTGATTATGTTAGGCTTGTTAGTGTATTTCAGGGACCAAAATATAATTTACATGTTTATGGTGCTGCTGGGTAAGATTATGATTGTGCTGTCACTGTCACCTTAAGCTACCTGTTAGGCTGGCTAAATAACCAGCTGATTTTCTGAGAGTTCACTGTATAGTTGTGTGATACAGATTAAATATTTTTAGATAAATCTAAAGTTGGCCGTTTTTTCTTTTTTTTTTCAATAAACCCCCTCCGCATTTTTTACACCAGACATGACTTATTTCTCATTTGTGCACAGCTTTCCATGTACAGTACTAGCAGTGATGATCCTACTCATAGCATCTTTTAGCATTTGTCATTGTGAGCTGGCAAATTCTCAGACATCTTGCACTCTAAGTAGCTTGAAGTTAGCATGTCAGCAGTCAACGTGGTGAGTATTCAAGGTTATCTATTAGGCCACATATTTCTGATGAAATATTTTTTAAATTAATTTTGCAGATTCAAGATGGATTTCGGTACACAAGTCATACCAGATATGTATTGTTTGCAAAATTAATTGGAATAGTCAAACAAAAAAAATTGAATATGACCTAAAAAGTGGAGTTGATTCACTGTTAACTTTAGTCCGAATGTGCCCTTCATAGCCTGTAGCACCATGTAGACTCAGACATTGCAACTGTTATTTACCATCACAACTTTTTTTCTAGAATTGCGGCTCAGTCCTCCCAACTTTAGAAGTGGGAGGCAGTTGTTCCTACACTTGTGGGCTCTGGTTAATCATGGAGCCCATTCATGCACACACCCATATTCACGTTGGGCAAACTTAGAATCACCAGTCACCCTAACCTGCACCCTTTGGGTATCTGGAAATTCATGCACACAGGGAGATTATTAAGACTCCACATGCAAAGCAACCAGGGATGTGATTCTAAATCAGGATGCTGGATATATAGCAGTTTAACTATAACCAATAAATGTCTGCCCAGTTATGCATGTGTGGATATGACTATGCTGGGCCTTTTGTCTTTCATTAGTACTTCTGCAGAATACCAGGAAAGTATTTAGTAGCAGATGCCCTCTGTTTATAGGACCTTTGACCTCAAATGCGTGACCCTTTGATACAGTATATTAAAATTTCTTGCTACTGAGCTGAAGGAATGAAAACCTGTGAGAAACAGATTTTGTGTGAGTGATTTCCTGCATCATTGAAGATTAGAGGCCAGTCAATGTCCTACTAATTCGAAGAGTATTAGGATGGATTATTTTGAGGATTAAAAGTTGTTTAGTTGATTTTTATTTTTGGACTGTTTGTCCTTATGTTTTTTCTCTCGATATCAAAGATGGAAAATCTGTTTTTTTTGTCCTAAATGGATAGTCTGTGTTATGTCTGTTATGGTTTCATATGTCGTTGCACCTGTCTATACAAGTCTGTCCACCTTGTGACAACATGTATCCTATTGTGTTTGTATCAGTGATTTGTGTAAACTGGGGGCTGGAAAGTTTTCAATCCCAAAGAGTCATTTTGCTGTTTGACCTTTTTTCCAAAGCACCTGAAATACCAATGACATATAGTTCAAGGTTGAAATGTCTTTTTTCATTTAGTTCATGAAGGAGAGAATAATCATCATTTACATTTTCCAAAGTTATGCATGTTCATGCCATTCACATGATGTCTTACCATCTTTCCCTATCTTGTCAACCAGTCAGTGTTAACTCGTGAGCTTTTCAAGTATAAGCCTAAAAAATCAGAAGTGGCACATTTGTTCCATCACAATCAAAATGGAAAGTTGGGTTTGGCCAGAACATCTGTGCATCGATCAAACTACTGTATACCAGTCCAGAAGCTTCAGTTTGTATTAACAACATTATTTCAGACTACTTCAAACTAGAACACGGTACTAGACAAGGATGCCCGTTGTCATCACTGCTATTTGAAATCGCCATTGAGCCATTGGCTGTTTACTTTCGAAATGCATCAGAGATAAAGGGGATAATTAGAGAAGGACTTGGACAGAAAATATCACTATATGCGGATAATATGGTACTGTATATATCAGACCCCCTGTTGTGGGTTGGCACCCTGCCCGGGATGGGTTCTTGCCTTGTGCCCTGTGTTGGCTGGGATTGGATCCAGCAGACCCCCGTGACCCTGTGTTCGGATTCAGCGGGTTGGAAAATGGATGGATGGATGGATATATCAGACCCACAAAATTCTGTGCCTACAGCCCTAACAGCACTAGCAGAATTTCAAAAGACATCTAGACTTAATCAATAACATTTTAGAATAAGCATTTATATGGGGGGAAAAGACTCCTTTCTCTCTTTACTACTCTCAACAGTTTTGCTCTGGTTGTTGGCCTTCCTGTCTTTCTCATGATGAGTGGGGGTTGATTTGAATTTAGTTTTGTTAAGTTTGACTTTATTGTATGAAATGTTTTATTCTTTTAGTAAATTCAATAAAAAAATGGAAAGTCAACTGCTTTATTACTTTTAAGAGAAACAGTAAAATACTGTAGTTACATAGGATGAGTATCAAATTGCTGAATGAGTATTACTTCAGAATTGCATAACAACACTTTGTACTAGTGAAAAAACCAAGTCAGACTCAGATGTCCCAAAGCCTCATATTGGGTAATCAAAGAAGATGTGCAAGTTGGAAGAAATTCTTGAACAAACATTTTAAAACACCATTGTAAATAGGGCTAATAAGGTTTGTTTATCTGTTTTGAGTCAGTACTATCATGTCATGTCCTCATTAGGGTTTCTTCTGCTGGGGACTCCCATATGATACTCTAGGTTAAAGTTCTGGCCACAACTTGGAGATTTAGTGTTATAATAAACATGATGTCTGATGACTGAGGTGTTGTTTCAAAGTAGAATCCGTTGTTATCAAAATAAAAATAGTGGAGATACATTTGGGCAGGTTAAAGCCAATACAAGTCATTAGCCATAATTACAATGGCCAGACAAAAAGGTTTATAAC
This sequence comes from Erpetoichthys calabaricus, assembly GCF_900747795.2. Taxonomy (NCBI): domain Eukaryota; kingdom Metazoa; phylum Chordata; class Cladistia; order Polypteriformes; family Polypteridae; genus Erpetoichthys; species Erpetoichthys calabaricus. The sequence goes on along the minus strand of NC_041396.2, from coordinate 105,756,181 downwards.
AGCATAACCAAGAGAGGTGTGACAAGCACAGTGCATTTGAAGAGTACTTCAAAGGCTGAGAAATGAGGCTGGAAAGAAAAAATTCAGATTTGAGCACTGAGTAAATGTTTATAGCTTGTTTAAAATTCTGTGACTGGTTTGCAAAATGATTATCTAGTATATGAAGAATTAACACCCATACTATCCAGTATAGGGCGGCACGGTGGCACAGTGGGTAGCGCTGCTGCCTCACAGTTAGGAGACCCGGGTTCGCTTCCTGGGTCCGCCCTGCGTGGAGTTTGCATGTTCTCCCCGTGTCTGCGTGGGTTTCCTCCCACAGTCCAAAGACATGCAGGTTAGGTGGATTGGTGATTCTAAATTGTCCCTAGTGTGTGCTTGGTGTGTGTTTGTGTGTGTGTGTGCGCATCCTGTGGTGGGCTGGCGCCCTGCCCAGGGTTTGTTTCCTGCCTTGCGCCCTGTGTTGGCTGGGATTGGCTCCAGCAGACCCCCGTGACCCTCTAGTTAGGATGTAGCGGGTTAGATAATGGATGGATGGATATCCAGTGTATAGTATCCATTGATACCAAGGGCTTGCACACCAGTGGCTGGCATTGCAGTATCACCACCTTAAATAATCTCCTCTTCCTAAATTCCATTATAGTTATTAAAATAACCTTTGCAAACAGGATAAACAAAATCCAAAGAAGAAAAAATGCACAAACTAAGTTATTCTTATGCATCATGTTGTTGAAATATATACAGTCCATATGCAGTACATCATCTCGATTCTAGTTTGTGAAGAGTCTTTCCTCAATAGTGTAAGTGTTTAATTTTAAAACTTTCACGGCAAGTCAAGCAGAGGCTGAATTAATGGTCTGTCTCATATAAATCTACCTTTGAAAAACAGTGGCTACCATTTCTGAGTCTGATCTTTCTGAAGCAGATGTTTCTTAAATGAAAAGGATCACACATAGGATCCATTTTGTCAACCAGGGGCATACTACTACTTACCTGCCGAACCTGAAAAAAAACTTGAGGTTGCAAGGACAGGTAGGCACCTGTTGAGGAACTGGAAATGTAATGGATATTTGGCTGATTCCATTTCCACTTGAACCCGTGACACAAATTTAATGACATTTCAAAAAATCATCCTCTGTGAAATACTTCATTTTATCAAATCATTTCTGTGGTGACTTTGGAGGAGTATCTTTGCTTTCCAGAGTAGCACTGAACTATCCAGTCTTAACAAATCTTTATAATTTGGAACAGACAGTTCTTTAGACTAATTTATGCAAAGCGAGGTAATAGAGTGCCATGGAAGCAAAAGCATTGATAAAATACATGAAACACTTGAGACTGAGGCTAAAAAATAACCAATTAAAACACTATACTTTATTACCATAACATTTCTGTTATGTTGCCTTGTATTATCAGACATTAAGTGCAGAAGCATAGCTAGCTCGTAACCTATGACAAAGACATTTTACAGAGTATGAAAAATATTCAGTATGTCCAAGAACTGCATAGACCATATTCTTAAAATATATTTTAAACATCTCTTTCAGACTTGTTCCACTATTCAATCCATAATTATAGTTAAATGTTGTCATTATAAATTTGCATAATATCCACTAAGCACAAAAGAGCTATTACCTAGAGTAAATGTGCATGTTACTGTTAATGCAGAATAGTGGAAAAATGGCAAAAATTTCATATATTTGAGGTAAGTAATGGATGGATACGCTATATCAGCTAGGCAGTAATTCACAGACCTTATGGAGTATGGGCTTGAATCTCCAACAATTTCTCTTTGTTTTCCTAATAATATTTCAAGTTGGCACTACAAAAACAATTATTTTTCCTATTAGTATTGACATGTTTAGAGTGTAAAAATAAATTGTTTCCCAGGCTGCACAAAATGTTAATTTTATCAACAACGTTTGTATGTACACTGTTAGGCCACGTGTGTTCTGCGATCGTGTTCAGTGACAGTGATTTTGTTTGCCTCTGGCTATCAATTACCCGTAGAATTAAAGCAAGGATATCCTGAATCAACAGCATCCATCCATTCAACATGAAAGACAACGGAAGACAGGAGAATTGGAAAAAATGCTTGACAACAAAAACTTTATCTACTTAAAAATAAGAATCTAAATAAAAATAAAATAAAATGAGTTAAATAACGCTTTATGATATCTTATGTTTATTTTGGCACAGAGTTACGGAAATAGACGCAACAGGATTCTGCACTGTATGCTTACAAAGCCAACATAGAAAGATTCACAGCTTTAATTCTTCAAAATAAGTAACTTTTCCACTCAGTCTAGGCTTCCATACCATCCCTTCAGATGATTCTCTTTTCTAAACTCAATGCCTCATTCAGAAAAAATGGTACATTTTGAAAATCTCTTTGTCCACTACCCTGCCATGCAATTCTGTGCAGAATGTTCCACAGCTATGCCAGCCGAACAAAAGCCATCAGTTGATCTAAGTTCAGTGCATCTATTGATCTTTTGAGTGCAATTGAAAATTCACAGGATTGCAGCCTTTCTGTTAGTTGCCCTTGTACATCAGTGACTAGTACAGCCGTTTACTGCTTATTGTATCATAGAAGAGTGACACTGCCTTTAACTTGTTCGCAGTGTCTACACGAGCATCACCATTCATATACCTAGCTTTATAGGTATTTGCTTTTTTAATTCTGAAAAGCAACAAGGTATGATTCTTTCTGTGCTTTCCTTAGTTATCTCTGCATTCTGTGTTTTCTGCTGTTTAGTGTTAGTTACACTACACTAGAAAAAATATTTGCATATTATTTATCTTTTGTAAATACTTGCCTCATCATTTTAGCTAATTTAAACAAAATCTGCAAACAAAAAACATGTGGTCATACCCTTGTCAGGTTTGATGAATGTTCTTGTCTTTTAGTTCTTTATAGTTCACTATACCTCTGTGTCTTTAAATGAACTTGAAGAATTTATGTTTGGGTAAAGATTTACTTTTATATTTCTCCATTACTGGCATCAATAAAATAAGACCTATTTTTTAAGCAGGAAAAAACATAAAGATTATATTTTAATATGTGGTTAGAAAACACTAGTGAACACATACATTAAATGATATGTGTATATTCTTAGCTGTTAACCAACTTTACCTTCTGTGCTGATTTGAGCAGCATGGACACTCCATATAAACACAAACATAAAAGAATTTTACTTTTAACTACTGATTATTGGCCTCAGTTTGAATGATGAAACAGCGTTTAGCATGCACTGTATTCTGCTAGCACTTAATATAGGAAGATTACTGAAGGACAACCAGAGGTAATGAATGCAGCTTTGCCAGCAGAAGATGCTTTTCTAAAAGTTGTTTTATCTTTTTGAAAGCCTGTATCATATTTGTGATATATACTAAAATTATAGTCCAGTATTTTGTATTTGGAGTTTCAAGGTCATTAACAGGATCTCAACACTGGGACAATTTTTCAGACCTTAATTCTTAATCATAGATTTCTATAATTTCCATTAATAGAAAAATATTCATGTAATGGAAAACTGATGTCATCAGCCAAAACATGCAGTGGCATCTCTAAATATGGGGCTAGTTACTGCAAAAGGAATTTAACTAACATTTTACTTTGAACATTTACTTGTATGAAGCAGAACAAAAATAGATGTATTTGTTTTGTTTTGGATGACTGTATGATTTAAAGTCAGTGGTACTTTATTGCATTGCTTTACTTATCTTTTTAGAAGGCTTCTGTTTTAAGAAGACAAGTTACATACTTCTCTTAGGAAAATTTAAAAGTGTGGTTTGTTTAATATTTAAAAAGTCCACCATATAAATTGACTTATATCTATTAAATTATTGATTTTCTTGAATTTGTTAATTTTATTATAATATTTACCTACAGTATTACTAAAGGAAGGAGACCTGGGTTCGCTTCCCGCATCCTCCCTGCGTGGAGTTTGCATGTTCTACCCGTGTCTGTGTGGGTTTCCTCGGGTGATCTGGTTTCCTCCTACAGTCCAAAGACATGCAGGTTAGGTGAACTGGCAATCCTAATTTGTCCCTAGTGTGTGCTTGGTGTGTGTGCCCTGCGGTGGGCTGGCACCCTGCCTGGGGTTTGTTTCCTGCCTTGTGCCCTGTGTTGGCTGGGATTAGCTCCAGCAGACCCCTGTGACCCTGTAGTTAGGATATAGCGGGTTGGATAATGGATGGATGGATGGATGTTTTATCTGCAGCATTTACAGTAGTTGTAACCTGTGAGCATTTTGTGCAGGGAGATTGTCAATAGACAGTTTGATCCAGAGATAGATGAATTGAATGCATGTTGGAGTATCTCTGCGTCTACAATAGAGAGATAGGATGGTCCTCTGGTGATGCACTATGGAATAATACATACTTAGGTGGATAGTTTCCAGAAAATGGTAAACCTGTAATATGAAATGGGATTTTTAAGAAGTTTGTGATTAGATATGATAATGCAGTCATCAAAGTAGCTCTTTCTTTTTATACAGAGCATCACTTACAAAACAAAATATCACTGAACAATTTAGAGCTCCAAGGACTAGTTTTCAACTGGGTTCCTATTTTGGCCAATTCAGTAGTTTTAGTTTGCAGAAAGTTTCTTTGTTCATTAACATTTTTATATATTTTTTATTTTATTAAAATCAAAAAACATTCCATACATGCAAGTCAAGTTTAACAAAAATGGTTTGAAACAAATTGACCCCCACCCATGAGAAAGAGAGTTAGGTCAGCAGAGTAGCACTTTAATAATAGTAAAAATATGTCAATAAATAAATGAATAAAAATAGAATAGAAACAGAGGTGAGAGAATCCACTTCCTCAATTTAAATGTTTATTCTAAAATGTTATTTATCAGATCCTGCCAGGTTTTGAAAAAGTTTTGTACAGATTCTTTAAGTGAGAATTAGATTTTTTCCAATTTTAGATAATATATAAAATCAGTTATCCACTGACTTAAAAGTGGTGAGTTAGTATTCTTCCAGTTGAGCAAGATAAGTCTACGTGCCAATAGTGAAGTAAAGGCAATTACAGTTTGTTTGTCCTTCTCCACTTTAAGCCCATCTAGGAATACACCAAACACAGCTGTTAGTGGATTAGGAGCGATTGTGACACCAAGGCTGTCTGAAAGGCATTTAAAGATTTTTGTCCAAAATTATGTTAATTTGGTACATGCCCAAAACATGTGGCCCAGTGAGGTTGGAACTTGATTACAATGTTGGTTGGATCTTGCCCTGGAAACATTTTGGACAATTTTAAATGAGAGAGATGCACTCAATATATAATTTTAAGTTGAATAATTCTATGCTTTGCTCATATGGAGCTTGAGTGAATTCTGTGCATTGCTACCTTCCATTCCTTTTCTGAGATGTTGAGTGAGATTCTTTTCCCACTGTACTCTGGGATCTTTGAAAGGGAGGGAGTTTAAAATGGTTTTATTTATTACACAAATGCTGTTTGAGTCCTCAAGACTGATCAATATTTCTTCCGGTATAGAGGAAGGTGGGAGGCGATGGAAATTGGGTCATACACTTTTTGTACTAGTAATCCATTTCCAACCACATACAGAAGATATGAATGTCAAGTTACATAACAGCTCTGAACAGACCCGGTAAATGTCCATTCCATCAATGGTTTCTGCCTTATATTTAATCCTGCCAACACATATTCCTTAAAGTATTTGGATTAATTGCCTTGTTTGTCAATGATGAACCCAAAAAAGAGGACTAGACCAATTAATGAATATTCTTTTGTCAGACACTGATTAGAAGTTAAAAATGCAATACAGTGGAACCTCGGGTCACGACCGTAATTCGTTCCAAAACTCTGGTCGCAACCTGATTTGGTCATGACCCGAAGTAGTTTCCCCCATAGGATTGTATGTAAATACAATTAATCCGTTCCGGACCGTACGAGCTGTATGTAAATATATGTACGCTCGCTTGCGCTCTCTCTCTCTCGCTTGCTCACTGCACAGGGAGAGACTGAACACGTGCGGAAATCATCGGCACGTACGAACCGGAAGGGAAACTGGCTTGTTCGTCACTCGAGTGTGTGGTCGTGAACAGATGCAAAAGTTTGGCGAACTTTTTGGTCGTAACCCGATTTGTACGTGGTCCGAGACGTTTGTGACCCGAGGTTCCACTGTACTACTTTATCATAAGTGGTCATTTAATTAGAGGAATATGGTTATTTTAGTTATAGTGATATCTTTTTGGAGGAATGGGGCATGATCTTGAATTCATGGCAAGGTCTTTGAAAAATGTGACTGTATCTTTGCAAATTGTTTACTTACAGTACACCATTTATGTGCACAGCATTCTGTTGGACTGAAATATTTTGGATCCGTACCCTCAAGCATGAATATCAGGGCTGTTGTTCTACATAGCCTCTGTTCACTCCCCTTTTCATATTTAGCATCACCTGTTAGTTAAGATAGCATATGCAAGTTTTGCTTGACACACGTTTTGAAAGCTTGTTTTCTATTAAGTAACATATTTAACCTGGACCTTGGCTGGACTCATTGCACTTTCTCAAGTTGTTTTGCCTCAGTTCTATTTTTAATTTCTGTTTTTATTTACTCCATTTATGCCTTTTGTTTGAGATTGTTCAGGTGCTCATTTGTGATTTGACCCTAAAATCCTATTAAACATCCTCGTATTTGATTTGTCGTGGTGCTGTAATTGCCATAATCTACATAATCCCTGACCATGTTTTGACCATACTACCAGTTGTCCTGATTTGCCCTTCTAATTTGATTCTCTTTAAAGAAAGTCATAAACAGTAATTGCTGCCAGCAGTGTTTAGATATCAGACCAGAAACTTGCAGAGTAACACTGTAGCTCAATTACAGTTGAAAATGCAAGGTGCTGTTCGTAAAAGATAACTTTTCATTAACTGCTTATAACCGTGAGGTCGTAATGAGAATGAGCCTTTCTATGTGCACTTTTTAAAACCTGTAAAATGTATGTCTGTAGTTGCTGAATAATTGCTGGGGTTATTTATGTAGATTTTTAATTTTATTTCAGCTTACATTTAATCAAACAGAGGGTTTTACTACTGTAAAATGTTAATAATACATTTTTCAGCTAGCCACAACACAGACTAAAAAAATGCTACCATTCTCTATCCCAGGAGCAATGAAATTATTTAGTGTACTTTGCATTTATACTTTGTAGCAGTAGGGGGTGCTAGAGCTCCCTTGAACCCTCAGATACCACTCCAAACACCAGGTAAAACTATAATTATTATTTATTTTATAATAATACTGTGCACAAAGTACTCTACACTCCACACTACACATACAATACACTATAATCAATAATCAATTCACCAATAATCACTCCTCCTCTCCCAGACACTTCGCCACCCTTCCTCCCAGCTCAGCTCAGCGTCTGGGCTTTCCCACAGTCCTTTTATTTTCCCTGACCCGGAAGAGTTTCCCATCCTACAGTCCATGATTCCTTATCACTTCTGGGTCAGATAAAAAGTCCTTTTCTTCAACCCGGAAGCACGTCGCTCCTTCTGGTCATGTGATCATGGCGTACTTCCAGGTTATAGGGCACGTATAAGTCCTTGAGCCTCCCTGCAGCGTCCTCTGGTGGACCCCACAGTGTCCAGCAGGGTTGGGAATAAAAACTCCATTGTCCATAATTCCCTGCTGGTCTTCGGGGCACTTCCATGCTACAGGGAGGGCTCCATCTAGCGGCCTGGGGGTATTGGCCGGGATGAACAGCCGGCCATCTTCCACAACTTGTTTACAATATTCATACACCATTAATTTTATAAATTGTATTTATGTTCTTTTAATATTTGTTATTTGTCCATACATTTTCTAACACACTTATCCAGCTCATACGTTCAGGAATCTAGTAGCACTCACACTTGCAGGTACCTGCTGCCAAACTCAAGCAGCATTGGTGGCAGAATAATAACCAGGACAGGACGGAGTGCCAGCCTACCTAACCTATACATGTTTAGGATGTGCAAACTTGAAACAGACAATGCCTGGACTAGGATTCAAACTCCTGCTATAAGACAGCAGTGCCATCATTTCACCATTTTTTTTCTTTTCTTTATGCATCATACATTATGAAAATAAAGAGAAATATGCAGGGCTGTTCAAAGTTCAAAGTTTGGTCCTATGGTCCTTGAGGTTGCATGCACTCAACATGAGCACCATATGTAGTGTGACAAACGGTAGACCATTTCTTGGCACACACAAATCAGCTGGTCCCTAGTTACTGAATTCATAGCTTCCTCAATTCGATGTCGCAGATCTTGAAGATTAGCAGGTGTATGTGGAACAAATACTCTTTCTTTAATGTACCCCCATAGATAAAAATCTCAGGGGTTAAGGTCTGGAGACCTGGGAGGCAATAGATGATGAGAAAGATCTTGTTGTCCACCTTTTCCAATCCATCGTCCTGGAATGGTGTCGTTCAGGTAATGCCGGACCTCCAAGTGGAAATGAGGTGGGGAACCATCTTGCATGAAAATTAAGTCATTCGAATCTTCTTGAAGTTGAATTTTTAAACTTTGAACTTTCCTCTATCCAGTGATGTGTGGAATGTGTTTCTGTCTTATACAGCTTTTTTGAAATAAATTTTTGAAATCTGTTCTTTCATTTTGAATAGCCCTGTATGATACTAAAATCTAAGGAGATTCAAGTCTACAGGAAACATAATAAAAAACAGGATTACATATTCAAAAATCAAATTATACAAATAAAAGAACAACACAGACTAAACTGAAAGATATATTTGTCTTTATTTCCTAACCAAAACTAGCCATGCATGACACCATATACAGTAAATATTTTGAAAAACTGATTTATTATTTTTATATATTGGTGTGTTGCATCAGTGAAGCAGCCTGTATAAATTAACAAAGTAAGGAACAGGCAAATGAACCATGGGACCAAGGATTTGGGTGTGAACTGTGCATGAACTAAACTTTTAAAATTCAACAGGAAATCCACAGGAATCTCTGGAAGTTGATCACTGAAAAAAACTTATAGGAGAACTCTTAAAATTGACAGTATTTCTTCTCTGATTGTGTCAAAAGCTTCTCAGTTCTGGTGTGTGTGCTTCTTATACGGAGCCCTACTGGGTTGGGGCGGGGGCTTGTGAGATGGACACAGATTTTTCTAAGTATCTTTCTGGTCTGGCCACTCAGAACTGCAGGAGAAATGAGAAGGTGGTTCGCGGCAGTGCCCCCACTTGCCCTGGGTGGAAGCGCTTACCTTGAGTCAGCCTTGAGGGTTATCCTATGAGCGTGTGTGTGACAATGTGAATCTACATGCCTAAAATAACTGTTTAACCAACAACGCTTTAACTTTAACCTTTGTGAAGTAAGCCCTCACTCATCACAGGAGAAATGTAAAAGCAAAACACTTTTGAAATCTTAAAGGTCCAATGGAACAGAACAAAGAACGTTGAAAATATTTTCATTTTTTGTTTATATGTATTCTACGGAAGCCGAGAAAGGACGTGCAATATCATTGTTTTCTTAAATTGTCTCTTCAAGATAACAGACTAATTTTATCGAGATCTCGAGAAAATGAACTTTGTTTTCTCGAGATAACGGATTAATTTTATCGAGATGTCGAGAAAACGAAACTTAACCTTTGCTCCTGGCATCAGGCTCACTTAGATTGCAACGCCTATACAGCTGAAGCCTTGCTAACCGTCTTCTTAAATGACAGACACTAAACTAAGGCATAAACATAGTTCAGCCTGTTTCAGCCCTTGATTGAGCAAAAATGTGATGCGCTGATCAATAAAGTTCTGCTCTTCTGACGTTTCAAACAGGACGTGGCTTCAATAAGCTAAACATTAAACGTTAGATACAATCTATATATATAATTCACTAAGCCGGGAGACAAGTAGCCACCCATGGAAAGCACGCCGGAAGGGGCGTGGATTCACTAAACCGCCTACAAGTAAGACGCCAATGGCGCACGCAGGAAGGAGCCACGGCCACCAACTCTTAGACCATTGGATACGACGAAAAAAATCACAGAGCCACGCCCACCAACTCGGATGCGATGCCTTGGAAAACATGCCGTCATTTCTGTTTGTCTGTGCCACAGTCCACTTGCAGCTCTGAGCCACGTTGACTTTTCATTAGTCAACCTCAGTGGAACCTTGGTTCACACACAGGCAGCGCGAGAGAGAGAGCCGCGCACACACACAGAGGCAACGCCACAGAGAGACAGAGGCACACAGAGGCAGCGCAAGAGAGAGCCGCGCAATCCTTTAAAACTGAAGTTAAAACACAATGAAGGAAGCAGTCTTTAAAAACCAATAAGCCCTGTGCTTCTTTTTCATTAGCGTCTCACCTGCTTCAGGCCCTGCAGCTGACCTTCTCTGTGCCTGACTCCACTACTGTCAGTCGCCTGATTAAAAATGGCCTTTTGAAGGGGAGCTATGGACCCGCTATACCACAGGAACACATTGCCTTCAAGCCTGCTCTCGCTCACTCTAACGTACTGGCTTTCTCTCTCTCTCCTCACTCGCTCACACACTGCACAGGGGAGAAATGCCCGAAGCACGAGTCTACCCGGAAACTGTTTCAGCCACACTTCCACGCCCCTCGCTGTACTGTGAGTGCGATGATTATTTATTTAAAAATGGGCTTTTGAAGGGGAGCTGTGGACCCGCTATACCACAGGATCACCTGTGACATTGCCTTCACATTGTTTTCCTTTTATTTATGATCCTGTTGAGCAGATCAGACACCCAGGCAAACAACACTGAATAATCAATAGCTGCAACCACTTTGCCCGCCCCAACTCCTCACCTGAGTCGGTTTCGTCTGTGTTCAGCAGTGTTTCCCAAACTCGGTCCTGGTGAACCCCTGTGGATGCAGGGTTTTGTTCCAACCAGATTCCTAATCATTAATGCCGGTGAAACTCATCCGGGATAAGTCGGTTTTTTAAACGCAGCCGTGTAGCAGATTAGTCTAGCAGGATGTAATAATCCGAGATGAATGCACGCCTCCGCGCTGAGTGGAAACACAATGTATATTGCTGCAACAAAATGATGAAAGAACGGGCGCATTTTTTTCACACAAGCTGAGTGGTTGGGTGTTAGCTAGTTAATTAGCAACTCGAAGGATTTCAAGATATAATATGCACAAGAGGTAACACTGCAAAAGCGGCCCAAACCAGAAAAGACGGCTGGCAAATTAAACGCGTGTGCATTGTACTTACTGAAAGCAGCGTTACGGATTTTGCAAATGTTCATTTTTTTCCCTCTGCTTAAAAAACATTGAAAAAGCGGTGCGGATTGGTTTGCAGCATGTAAAACAGTTTGTTTGTCGCGGATAATTTGCTATCCACACAGGGAGGAACCGGGAAGCGAACCCACAATCCTCCACTGTCTCCTTACTGCAAAGCAGCCGTACTACTACAGCGCCACAAGGCAGTTAAAGAATGCACCGGGCCACATGTTCATTTTTTCCCCTGTGCTTAAAAGACATTAAAAAACTGTTTCTCAACTGTGACTCCGGAACAACTCAGTACGCGAAAAGCGGCCAGAACCGCAAACAACAATGAAAACTCTACGTGACTCACAGGTAGTGATGGGCCGCTCGATACTCAGGTTTCGACACTGTGTCAACCTTTCGAAGCACTGCAGATTTTAATACTTGATTGAATAATGACATCTGTGATTTAAGGATTTCACATTTTCTTTCTCAAATGTGCTTACCTATATCATGGCAAAGTACAGGGATAAACCTTTATTTTCTGTCTACTCCGTTTTAATTAAGACAGACCAAAGAAAACATTTAAGGCTATTAAATGTGATCTCAAGAAAAGATCAGGGTTAATTATAATACTAATAACAGGAGCGATTATAATGATACAGTGCAAAAGTAAATACTAATTGAAAGAGCCGGGAATGCATGAGGTGAGGCGTCTTATTTTGTTTAACTCTTGCTATCGTATAGTGCATTCTGCCTGTCGGCGTTAGTTATATTTTTTAGACATCACACACTACAAGCTGCTGACGAACCCTTCTCTTCGGTGTCAGTCTGTAGCTACGAAAAAATAAAAGCAATACGACTTTTAACAGACGTCATTGAAGTGTATCATAAGTTTCTGTAACGTTAATGAAAATGGCCAGGAGGTGTCACGAGAGAGGTGAGTGTCAAATGCTTCGAAGCTTCGATACGATTTCTTCGACACAATTGCTTCAAATGTGTTGATGCTTCGCGAGGCTTCACTCCGCCCATCATTACTCACAGGTTACTGAACGAGAAATCAGCAGACTAGCATGACGGATGGGGCGTAATGGGCGTCCTTCCCCTCTCCTCCGGATTTTTCAAATGTTAATTTTTTCCCTGTGCTTAAAAATCATTAAAAAAGCGGCCTGATTATGCGGCGTATGGTACGCCGCGGGTTGGCTAGTTATTTCATAATTTCGAGAAAACGAGATCTTTTGTTTTATCAAGATCTCGATAAAATTAGTCCGTTATGTCGAGGAAACAATTTAAAAAAATAACGATACTGCACATCCTCTCTCAGCTTCCGTAGTATTCCACTCTGTTTACTGCAAAATATTTGGGTTTTGAACGTAAGAATTTAACAAGGGGTAAGAGAAGAACTTGTACATCTAAGATTATAAATAATTGGAGCAAAAGGATGTAGCATCTCTCCTGGAATGCTGCTGTCATTTGTGTACACAGCAGTTGCTGCATTGATTAACCAATTACTCAATTATGTATAAGATTATATTACATTTATTTCCTAAATGCCACCGCCAGTGGGATTCTCATATTATCTCATCCTTCATCTACCTGCATTGTAGAAGGCTGCAGTGGTAATGGACCAAGCAGAGCTGATAAAATCTCCCTAAACATAGCAACAGTCTTCAGTGCCTCTGGTGGAAGTGTTGTGCCGTCCTAGCACAGCTGAGAGATCTATCCTCCCCAGCATATCCTGGGATTTTAACCATTAATTTAACCATTGTGAATTTCCCATTGGGATTAATAAAGTATCTCTATCTATCTATCTATCTATCTATCTATCTATCTATCTATCTATCTATCTATCTATCTATCTATCTATCTATCTATCTATCTATCTATCTATCTATCTATCTATCTATCTATCTATCTATCTATCTATCTATCTATCTATCTATCTATCTATCTATCTATCTATTATGCCCTGACCAATTCCATCAGGAGGCACACAGGTAGCCCTAACACACAGATGCACAAACCACCTCAACAGGATCCTTTTAGTCAGGTGCAGCCTAGGCTTTACCCCAAGAATAACAGTGTCATCATGTTTCTCTCTGTGTCAAGAATAGAGAACCCTTCAACTTCATAGTGAATCTTTTTAAGAACATTTGAACTGCTGACAACAATTTTTCAATCAATACCCAGAATAGATGACCACAGAATAGGATGGAGGTGTCGACTCTTGATCAAACTAAGCATAAGAAAAAATTTCCAAGAAAGTAAATGGATGCACAATTATACCAATGAAACCTTTAGTTCAGCTTAGTCAAACCAAATAATTTAATAATACATGTTAATGTTGCAGGTAAGAACTTATAATCTGTTATAATATTTCAAACAATAATACTTAATTTAAAATTGGCAAAATTGACAATTTGTTTTTGTATTTTATATCACCTTATACAATTTCTTGTATTAGTATAAGGTCACCAATACTTGAACAGCTAGTACTTCCCATAGGTTTAACTTCTGGGGAAGGCCTTAATATCTTTATGATGAATGAAAAGATCATAGGACTCAGCTATATCATTATATCCCTTGTTGTTCTGTTTAAAGCAGTTTGACAGGGGTGATCCTGGAACACAAAGCTTGCAACAGAATAATACTAAGTATACCTAGGTCACACAATCACCACTTAACCAACATGCTACATTCACAGTACCAAGGGTTATTCAACTTAGTATATCATGTCAAACTCTTTTCTAAGTTTGTTTAACATGAGGGGGAAAAACATTTTCATGGTAATAACCTATCCTATCCATTTTCCAACCTGCTTATCCATTTCAACTTCTGGGATCCAGTGCCTTTACAGTACAGTCATATTCAGTTATGCCTTCCAACATTTTATTTTATACAAATAAACATTATATCTAACTATTGGACTGTGTGATTTTTTTCTGTTAAAGCTGTTCACTTCTGAGCAGAATTTCAGTTAAATGATAGGCCCTTCAGGTTGTTTAGTTTGACCAGGCGTGTGTTGCTGAGCGTACACAAATATAGCTTTATGGAATGCTAGTAACTATGGACGTATTCAGCAGTTCATGTAAGGTTAAATTGTGCCTGAGGATGTTTTGGCAAGTGCCATTTTATTCATGGAATATTTTTCAGCATTCCTAGTGCCATTTTTATTGAGAATGCAAACTGCTAGGCCACTTAACACCTTTTTTGGCTTTTAATCAACAAAATGTACTTTTCCATTTGCAATTGATTTGCTTTGACTTACTTGTTTTGTTACATTCACCTCACAAAAAGTTATCTATCCTAATTGTTTTGACAACAGGTACATTCCTGTGGTCAGTCAGTAGGACTTTTGATGAAAAACATGTTTTGCTACACTTTTTCATCAAAGTTAAAAACTTATGGCAGATTATTGCTTGGGCAGTTACTTATGGTCTGAGGATCATACTGTACGATTACCTGATTTTTGGCTTAAATTGATTAAGCTGTACATGTACATCTTAGATGCTTTTTATTTTATCATTGTAAACGGTCATCACATTTTCAGTTTTGTAGCTACTTTTATGTAACCTAACATTTAGTATATTGTAAGGCTGATCGTCATTTTTTGTTTCAAGCTTTATACCAGCTACACCATTTGTTTCTTTACTCATGAAGCAATATACCTATGTAGCAGTAATTTATGGTATTTTTAAGTTTATAGATGGGCCTTCTAGATTTATAATCAGTATTTAAACTTTTTAAATGGATAATACATGCTATTTTATATCTATTGCAATTTCTAATTAGATATAGATGAGTGTCTGTGTCGTGTGTCTGTATGCTGTATTGTGTGTATTGTCTTATGCACTGTGTTGATTACTACTGGCCTCTTTATCTTAAGCATATACATTTAGTGGTTACATGTTGAGTGGGGATTCCAAAATAACGGTAAGAAATGTGGTGCTCCTAATGCTGTCCAGATTAATGTTCAGGTCCCAGCAATAATGAACCACTTGAAGCAGGTTGATTAATGCATGGGTGAGTGAAATAGCCATATTCAAAATCCAGATCTAAACCAAATCCTATTTTTAGATGTTTAGGACCTGCTTGAAAAACCTGTAACTGTCACCAGGTTTAATCTGTTCAGCAAGTAGGAGCTGGCCAGACTTCCTTTACAGTGTTATTAAAATAACTATAGGAAACTTTCTGTGAAGCCATTGTTTGCTAAAGGTCGTATGACTACTGTATTTACACAGACAAAGGGGGTGATTACTTTTTCACAAGCCGCATAGGACATTAAATTACATTATTTAGCAAATAACAGTGTTATTTTCTATTTTGACATTCACTCTGTAATGATGTAGATAAAGAAACTGGTCAAATATTGTATCTGCAGAGTATACTGTATAATACAGAAGATTCATGACCTGTACAAGCACACAGATGCAGTATACAAAGAGTGTTCAAGAGAATAATACAGCCAGAACTTTAGACTTTCCACTGAACATGCGGAAATAATGTTTTATCCCAAAGAATGTTAATCCAGTTTACTTTGCTTAAATAAGATATTTTCACTAATAGAACAGTTTGTTTGGAAGGCTTTTGTAGCGGAAATAGCAGACGAGGCAAACTATTAATTCAAGATATTTATTTACCACATGATAGTTGTAAAGAGCTTTTGAAGGGAAACTATACTTTACATGAGTATATAAAACATGATTTGTATAGCTGATTTATTCAGGGCATCACAATAAGCCTTGGAAATGTGAGTATTGTCTTGTTTGGCTTCATAGGCAAGGTGACTTTTTTGTTGTTACACACAGTGAAAGTGTTGGACTGCATGGAAGTAAATGTCACTCTAATAGTTTTTAAAGTGAATATCTGATGAATACTTGTTTCCCTGCATTTTTCCCAAGCATAGTTGTTTGTTTCCTCAACTAATATACTGTATATATAACATAGCCAAGTATACAGAGGTAATATGGTACTCCAGGACATGAACGCATTGTAACTGGTTGATCTTAATCTTTTTGTTCTCCATCCAATGTAAACCATAGTCTTATTTTTGGACATTTCCCAAAGTTGAACTTAAAGTTAGTGAAGATAACTGAGGCATATGTGATAATAAGTTTTGTTTATCCTGTGGTTATTTAAAGGTTCCCTCAGAGTGCTCCAGTTTCCTTCCACAGTCTAAAGACATGCAGGTTAGGTGGGCTGCCGATGTTAAATTGGCCCCTGATTGTTTGTGTGTCTTCAACCTATCATAGACTGGCGCCAAGTCCACGGATTGCTCCTACCAGACACCCAGTGCTTCCAGGGATAGACTCCAGCTTCTTTGCGTCCCTTCCCTGGATACATGAGTTAAGAAAATGGATGGTTTTTGTTATCTTTTTTAGTCTTGTTGATCAATACTCCCTTTTGCTCTTCATTGATTTGTCCGTTTCCTTTTTTGTCATGATATGGTATAAGATTTATTGATGTATGATGTGACAAAACATGATGATTGTTGACCTCTAGGTAGTTGTATTTTTTATCAGTCATGTTATAGTCTGTGCAAATGTTTGGGTTACTTCTTCTCTCACATTTTTATTAGGTAATGTGTTATCTACATTTCTAACTACAGTATATGATAGAAAATAATTCTAGCATCTATTATAGATTTAAGAAGCCTATATGTATTTTAAAGGATGTTATGGAATAATGTTTTCACTATAAAGATAAGACACAAAAGTGGCGTTTTTAGCTATCATTTTATACACAGTACTTTGAGCAAACCAAATATCTGAGTCTTCTGCGAAAATACTTCAGCTCTGAACTTTCACTTACCTACATACTACCACTTACAAGCCTGTTATTAACAGCAGCAGCCTGAAGTTTTTATGTGTTTTTTTTTTTTAGTTTAGGTTACAAAAAAGCATTCTACTAAACAGAAAGTGTGATGACCATTTACCATGATAAAATAAAAAGCATCTAAGATATGCATGCTCAGCTTAATGAAATTAGTTAAAAATCAGGTAATCGTACTGTATGATCCTCAGACCCTAAGTAACTGCCCAAGCAATATTCTGCCATAAGTCTTTAACCATTAGTTTTAATTTCGTTGATCAAACAGTCTAACAAAACGTGTTTTTCATCAAAAGTCCCACTGACTGGCAACAGGAATGTAGTTGGTTTTTATCTATCTATCTATCTATCTATCTATCTATCTATCTATCTATCTATCTATCTATCTATCTATCTGTCTATCTATCTGTCTGTCTGTCTGTCTGTCTGTCTGTCTGTCTGTCTGTCTGTCTGTCTGTCTGTCTGTCTGTCTGTCTGTCTGTCTGTCTGATTGCTCCATTCATTTTGTTTTGCCCATTTATCAAATTCAGGGTCATGGGGAGTCTTCCCTGTTACTGGCATGGGTACCTTAAAGCACACAGCCACACTCACTCACACAGATTCAGAACTGCCAATTAACGTAACCCGAATGCATATTTAGCTGAAGGATTAAACTGTTCTTTATAGAAGTCTACATAAACTCATTAACTACATATTCTACATAAACAACATTAGTGCAGCCACCTCTGTACTTAAACTTGCTAAATGTCATGATTGTTTATACCCTCTCTATAGAACAAAACCTTAAAGTATTTAGATTTTCAGAGAACAATCAAGTGTTTTATCACATAGAGTCATAAAGTTAGCTGAATATTATCTTTACCATGAACTGCTTTGATGAGTACTGGAGATCACAATAACATTTAGCCAGAAGAACGTCGTCTAATTGCCAAATCAATTATAATGAACTAGCTATGTTACATGTCGAGGATATGTAAAAGAATAATTTAAAATATTTGCTATCTCTTGCCTTACATGTTTCTTCAGAGCCTTTTCTCTGTATAAATTTGTCTGTGAACCTCTCTAGACCACTGCTCTCTCTTCTCTCTCTCGAGTGTGTTCCTCTAAAGTCTGCTTCTCAGACTCTATTATTATTTTCATAGTGTCTTTCTTGCATCCTGTATAGTTTTATACTTCCTGTCTTTGAAGGCAAATCACTCAACGTTCTTCCTACACCCTTTCTCCCCCTTGTGTGACTCACATTCACACTTCCTCTTTTTATTGCATCATTAAAGTCAAACTGACCAATCACACTAAAGCCAAACTGACCAATCAGATTGCTCTGAGGGACTGGACATGCACACAGAGACCTTAGTGTTTTATTAGATTGTCGCTTAGATCATTGCTTTAGGTTTTTAAATTTCTAGGAATTTTATTAACATTCTTAAGTTTAAATAAAGGAGTCAAATTACTGTATTTCTACAGTACAAGTTTGTTTCTTTTTCTTAGTTTTCCATTAGTAGTCACTGCTTTAAATTTATTTCAAATTATGTATTATTAATCTGACTTCTAGCTGAGTGGCTGTGTTTGTAGTTTACATGTCTTTTGTCAGATTAACTTCCACATCCCAATGATGTTAGATGTAGATTTATAAGTGATTTTTAAATTATTTTTTTGTGATGCATGTGTCAAAGTGCCTGATGATGGACAGGAACCTTATCAGGCTGTTTACTTGCAACTTATATTTCTGCGTGGATCAGAATTAGATCAGTTTTGGAACTGGATAAATGGATTTATGGGTATTTAATACAATAATTTACAATATGCTAGAAAGTAATCCAGTTACTGTGTACCTGACTATGGATATTTTTCTTTAAGTTTTTAGTTTTACAGTCAGTTGTACCTTATTTATGAGTGGTTATTCAAGCATTATTGGTTGGGCCGCAGACAGGCATTTATTGGGTTACACCAGGACTATTGGGCTATTGTCAGTCTAGATTTTAATCTAAACACAAACAATAAGGGCACCAAATACTTTCAATATATGTGTTATTTTAGGCTCAGGGTTAGGGTTAGGTTTAGGGTAAAGATAACAAAATTTTTAATTTCAAGAAACATACAGAAAACCTAATTAAACATTTTTATTTTTGATCATTGTAAGATCTTATTTTTAGTAAGAGTGCAAATCATCAAATTTAACAAATTATAAATAAGAAGTGACCATAATAATGTGTGCTGTAAAAACCAAAACATTTTTGGCAACATTCAAAAAAGTTTAGGTGTAATAAATTTGGTAATTATTCCCATTTAGAAATAATTATTGTTGATTATTTTGATATTTCTGTGTTTATGATTTTGGTTATATTTTTGGCCACTGTTTTTCTTCATGGTATTGCAACACAGACCTGATGTCTTCATGTGATACCAATAAGTGACGTATTGTGATGTCACCATTCCAGGAATTAAAAAGCATTATGGACAGGTTATTTTTAGTGTCCAAGATTCTGGATTTAAAACCTAATTACAGAAAAAGGTTTTCTAAATAGCTAGGAACTTTGACAACAACAGTTGACAGGGATCTTTAGTTACATATTGATTTTGACAAATGTTCATCAGTCCTTCTGGATTTGTATCTGACTTCCGTCTGACTACTCTTTGGTTTGCCACTCTGAGCATTTCCCAGTCCATACAGTATTTTCAAACGAGTCCTTTGGCATTAGCTTTGAAATTTCTTCTCAGCATTAGTGAAGGTAAGCTAAAGGTTAGAGGTGATTACATTTTTGTATTTGTACTGACATCATTTGTAAGGTTTTGCATCAGCTGTTATTTTCACTTTTATTTCTTGATTTTACAAAAACTAAATCACATTGTGTACAGATATATAACAAAAGGTTGTGTTGATGCCATTAGATTGAGGCATTCTAGTTAGGATTTGTTGTTTTGGTCCCTTATTTGTTCATTCTTTCTGGCTGTTATCATATATTTTATTTTACTGCATTTAGGTGGGCATAAATTTGTCATGGGATTTAATAGTAACACCGTTTCTAAATAATATTAATTGACAAAATGTACTAGGAAAAATTGTATTTAAGAAATATAGGCTTACAGTATATTTTGTTGCCCTTAAACAAACAGGAAATGCCCTAGTAAAGTTTATCCTTCAAATTCCATTTCTTCATTCCTTTGAGAGCAGTGTTTAAAGTTAGCTGTTTTTCCATCTGATTGGCTACAGTCGACACTTTGCCTGCCAGAGTCACACTTTATCAGAGTCCTTTGCTTGGCTAGTTGACCATTTTAATTACAGACATAAAAAGCAACCAGCATACTAGAGGGAAGGCAAAACCTCAGTGGTTTACAACATCAAATGTGGTATTTGATCCTGGCTCCTTCTACCCCACAGTAAAGCCTGTTACATCACGCACAAGTAAACATGGCACAAATGTTTGGTAGCGTTCATCCTTCACTGTTTTTGTTTGTTTTCAAACAGAGGTCAAATAGAGGGGATCTGCTGTGCAACTGTGATAGCACCTTCCCTATTTAAACTATGCTGGTAGCTTTTAAACCCAGGCTAAAACAAAAAGCACTGTCTGAACTGCTTATGAAAGCAGTTCTGGTTGAGTGCCTAGCAATCTGTCAGAATGGCTCTGAAAAGCATTACTGCTGCCAGTGAAAGTCGACATTAATTTGACATTTCCATAGGACTGGTAAAGATTTTTATCACCCCAGTGTTTGGAATAAAGACGACAGTTGCTGGTGTCCTGAAAATATTAAACTCAAAACCTTCAGGTCTGAATGTCGATGGTAATATTGCGGCTTTACATACTGTAGAAACAGAGAATGCAAAGTTCTCGTTAGAAAGTGACACATTTTCACAGCTGTGGTATTTGTCTTTGGAGGAACATTGCTGGTACTTTGACAGTACACACCGAATGAGTCAAGGCATCCATTGATATATTTCCCCACCCACGCCATTTACAGTATTTCTAAAAGAAAGATGTTCTTACTTCACTTCACAGAATGAAGTTAAGATTTTTCAGTTTGGACTTATTGCACTCTGCTATTATTTACAATGGATGTATAATATAACATAAAATGCACAAATTTTCTAATGTTCAAGTTCAAATATATTTTTCTCAGTTATTACTTAGGCTTCTAAAAAAGATGCATGTTACAAATTAACTAATTTATTGAGCCATGGCCTGTCCCAGAAGTATTGTGTTCAAAGCAGAAATTAGACTTGGATGGAACTGTAGCTCATAGGCATGGTCACTTTCAACTGGCCAAATTTGGGACTTGGGAAGTAACCAGGGTCATTGGAGCAAACCAATGTGAACACAGGAAGACCATGCACAGAAGCAGTGACTGGCTGGAAATAAAACCTGGTGACTTGGAGCTGTGATGATGTAAAGTTCCCATAGCACATGGTTAGCAACTTTTAAAAAAGTAATTAAAGCAGGTGTGTTTTAAGAGGAAGAAGGGGATCATAAGTGGAAGGTAACAGGGGTAGGACTCACCAAGGTGAAATCACGCACTGGCAATCGAGATGTGAGTCAAAACTAAGGTCTTTAATGAATTCAAAAAATTACCAAGTTGAAAAGTAAAAGGATTATAATACACAACTGTAATAATTTTCTTCTACATCCTACTGTGATGTTGGTTTTCTTTGTCTTAAGATCAAGCAGATCTTCTAAGAGAGAGAAACTCTCGAAGAAGCCAGGTGATTATTCAGCACTGCAGGTGAACATGTTTTTTCCCATTTAATGGGGAAAATAAAAATCCTGTTGAAAAAAATGTGTGAAGTTCACCATTGTCTGTGATGATATTATACCTATAAACATACCTACAGTATACATTATCAAGCAACAAGGTCGACAGCCTACCATATTCCATCGAGTGTTTATCGAACCTTCCAGATTCATCATAGGGTTGTGGAGGCAAGAACCTGTTATGGTATGTAAAACTGGAACACATCAAGCAAAACTTCCCATCACAAGACAACATAATCCTCCACACACATGCACACACACACCCATGCTGTTTCATAAGGAGAAAAAAATATTGAATCACCAATTTACCTTATATGCACATACTGTATTTAGGATGCAGCAGCAGCAAAAAAAAAACAAAAACAACAAAGTGAAAAATCCTCTGCAGAGTCTACATAAACAGGACCACTGCTAGGATTTAGTCCCTGAACTCTAGTCATGTTAGGCAGGAGTGTTAATCACTGTGATGTCACCTACAGTACTTAACTCTTATCTTTAGTTTTGACCTAAAGTAAAATGTGGATGTAACAAAAATATAAACAGTACTCTTTATGAAGAACAAATTATTACTGATTACTTTCTTTGAATGAGAAAATGTTAGCATACTAGATTATTAAAATTCTGTAGAAGTGAACAAACTATATAATCTACAAGATACTGTTTGTGAAGCCAAGGTTTCAAGTGGATCTGTGTATACACCATCTTGAATGAATACAAAATGCAAATGTTAAGTGACTCACTGGGGAGACCGGCAATGGCATAATGTAACTGGGTTGTTCCTTTATACATGCATAAAGCTAATGGAATAATTTACTTAAAATAAAGAATATTCATTTAATATCCTGTTTTCAGAAAACATCAATATATACAAGTCAAGAGATTTATTTTTAGCTGAATGTTACAATATTTTCATGTTATAAGTTATAAACATGCTCCTTTATTCAGATTGATCCAGAAATGATCATTACTTTGGCTGAAATTTCAATAGATACTATCCTGTACATGCTTTTCTAAAGACAAACTCCTTTTTTAGAAACTTAAAAATCTCACTGCTTTCTTTCTAGTTAAATTTGCTTTAAATAGTATGTGATAAAATTAGCCACAGTGCTTCACTTCAGCAGCTAACCTAGTCAACCTTTCCATCCCTGTGTTTATGCAATGTACTCTTGCTGTTTCAATGTAATGTTTTCCTAGAAAGGTCTTTGGGGAAATTGTGTTTAGAATGACTAAAGTAGAAAGGTTAAATAAGCAGATAAGAATACGCCATTTGCTTTCACTATCTCCAGTTAATTGTGACTGGTCATAAAAGGTTTGCATGTTTTAGAAAGAGTAGAAGGTTCTGCTTTCCGAAAAGTCTGTGCAATTTATCATTGAAAAAATAAGAATATACAGCAAAGCGTATAATCTGACACAGATAGATAGAATGTTTTTTGTCCCTAGGGGGAAACTTGGCTTTTTACAGAAGCTTGATAGATAGAAACATTATACACATTAAGGAATGAACTCACACCATAATGACTAAAAAGGAAGAAAAATAAAAGGAAACAAAAACTTGTCACTTTGTAGTTACAGTCACAGTGAAGCATTATTCAGGCATATTTCCAGTGGTATAAAGGAGTCCCAGTACCATTTCTTGACACTCTTCTGCTGAATGATTCGACGGCTGAAATTACTCAGTGTTAGTGTTTCTGAGAGTGGATGTGCAGCATTGTTCATAGTGACACTCAGTTTTGTTTTAATTCTCTCCTTCACTACGGCCTCCATTGAGTGCAGAGTGCCTCCCATAACTGAGCCTGACCTTTTAATTAGTTTGTTGATTTGGTAGGCCTCTTTTGAAATGATTATGTCCAGCCCAGCATACCACAGCATAGAAAAGTGCAAAGACCATCACAGAATTGTAGAATATGAGAAGGATGTCATTACCTACTTTAAAGGAATGCAGTCTCCTAAAAAAAAATCGTGAGTGGTCTCCCCTAGACTTTCTCGTATACTCAGATATGGGGATGAATATTTGAGGAGTAAACCACAAGACAATGATTATATTTTTATATTATGTACATCAAATAACCATCAACAACAAGTCAAATCACATTAATAATATATTGAACAATTATAATAAAAGTAAAGTTGGATAAATCAGACTTTTCAGCTACATGAATAAAAGGTAAAGTACCACTTAACGATTAACAGAAATAGCCCAAAAGTTAATAAAAATCTACGTTTTGTACGTAATAATTGTTTGCAAAATTTGGTTGACCTAAGTGAAACTGTAGTCAGGTTATCGTGTTTACATACACACACACAGACAGACACACAGACATAATTCCAAAAATGCTATTTTCGGACATAGGGAGGTCTAAAATGTCAAGATTCATCTAAATCTCGATATCAAATTTTTGGACGATTGCAATATACTTTGTATATGAGAAAGTAAAAAGAGCCTGCTCTACCATTTCTTATATAGTACCTCTTTGTTACGAGACCTGCCCAGCCAGTTATTGATGTGGATCCCCTAATACTTGTAGGAGTGCACCACCTCTACATCCAGTCTCTGAATAGCAATTGGACATAGGCGCATTTTGGTGTTGTGAAAGTCAATAACTGACTCCTTGTTTTTGCTGATATTAAGTTGCAAACAGTTCTTTCTATACCAAGAAACAAAGTACTCCACCAGTTATTTATCCCCATTATGAGACTCCTATACTCTGTCTTATTCCTCCTTATCAATACGTCCCAGTGTCATGTTAGAATTTCTGCAAGTAACATGACCTGGTATTGTATTTATAAGCTGAGGTGTGCAGAGTGAAGAGAAAAGCAGAGAGGACTCTTTCTTGCGGTGCTCCAGTTTTTCTCAAATCCCTATCAGAGACACAGTCCTTGAGCCTCACAAACTGCAGTGTGCCTAACAGACAGTTCATTATCTAGGACATCATTGGCTCATCCACCTGCATATCTCAGAGCTTACACCTTACATGACTTGTGTAGACCTTATATCATGATAGGTCTAATACAATGGTGACTCAAATTCAATACATATAGCTGGACAGAATATTACTTAAAGAATTTAAAGGTACTAAAAGCTTCCTATACAGTAGTGTTGGATTACAGATATTTAAATGTTTAAGTTTCTTTGTCTTCACTGTTTAAACTCACTATCCAAATGTATGCTCTATTCTGTTTGCACAGCATACTGTTCTTGAGAATTGAATCAACAGGTGCTTTGTAAAGTTCTACATTTTTAAATGATTAAAATATAATGATTTAGTCTATGACATTTCACAGGATCCCTCAGAAATTGATTAGTGGGACATTACAGTAGCAGCTATTTCGTTGCATTTTGTTTAATGTGTGAGCATGTCATGGTAGTGACAACACCTTTGTGGAAGAAAATAATAATGACAGCTGCCCTGGCTCTAAAATATATTCTTTACCTTATCTGGTTGTCTTGCTTATTATTATATTATACAATGCTTTCAAGCCTCACTGTCAGTAGTCCGCCCCACAGGATAGCAGGGCTTCACAACGTCTTTCTTTATGCAGTGAGCAGAGTACAGTAAATGGTTTGCCTACTATATGAGTTGTAGGCAAACAGATGATGTGATACCTTTCTAGCTGCATACACATCTAAATTATTTCAGTATAAGTAGGGAAATGCACAAAGTGTTAAGAGACACTTAATTGTCCAAGGATTATTGTGAGAGAACAAAAAGACCAGGAGATAGTATCAAAGCCAGAGATGTAAATGAGTAATGAAACAAAAGAGCAATCAAAATTCACTGATAAAAATTAAAATCAAAAAGCCAAAAACAAATCTTCCTACTATTTGGAAAACAAACTAACTCTGTTACTCCAAACAAGATGTTGCTTTCCACCAAGGTTAATGCACATTGACATCGGTGCGTATTTATAAATTAATGATCATGATGATTCAAATGAAACAGCAACGTCATGTACAACGACTCAATGGCATCACAAACTAAACAAACTAAAGTGATACAGAAATTATACATTTCTAAAATGGATCAAAATGAAAGGCACGAAAAATGTCCCAAAAAGACAAACATACATGTACAAAATGTACCTAATATTACACAAAGGAATGTCTACAGTGGTGTAAGACCCTGCCTCTTTCCCCTCATTCGCCCAACTGCCTCACTTTCCCTATTAATACCTAATTGATCGCTTCCGTACATAATTGTGGAACTCTTTTTGATTGTAAGAAA